>NW_028317810.1:15537000-15691300 GCF_062004578.1 Staurois parvus
AATAAACTATCTTTTGTATGAGCATAGAACAGACGAGACAAGACAGAATAATTCCAGATCTATACTTAACAGAAAAATGCTCAATAATGATTATAAACAGAATGTCAGAAACATAACACCTCTATACTTGCCCATATGTGCAACTTTGCAGTTCCAGATTGGCTGCCACATAGGGGCTGATAGATTGAAGCTGAAGAGCAGAAAATGAACACAAAATTGAAGCTGTTGCAAGTACTAATTTATCAGGTTTCAGCTTTAATTTAGTGAAAAAATTAAACAAGAATGCTGATTGGTCACTATATGTAACAACTCCAATTTTGAGCTAATTTTCCTTTCTCTAGTTTTAATATATTGTTCCCATAATATCTTTAGAGCATATTATTAGTCTGGAGTATGTGAAAGCTAATTTGTACATAGATGGATTCATAGTTAGAATGTGGAAAATGCTTACAGTAATCGCCTCATTTCGCTAATGCTGACTTTTGTTTTCAGCTTGGCTGGTTTGTTATCACTAATATTTACTGACTGTCTCTGTATAAACCTGTCAAACCTGTAAAAAAGTACTTGTGCTAGTGTGAATTTCAACAGCAACGACCAGCCGAACCACTGTACATCCAGGGTTTTTGTCAGATGGATATCGATCGCCATTGGGATTCATTGTAACACAGTGTGATTTTCAGCCAATTAGGTCTAAAATAAAATAATCTATTTTAAAACCCATGTTGAATTCTAGTAACTTTTTATGGCTGAGACACAGTAGTTATGGCAATATTCCCAGAAAATGGGAGTTATCTTTTAAAGGGAAACGTTCAAGTTTTTTTTTTAACTATTTGATATTTAAAATGTATGAATGACCCAGTGCGCAGTGTAATCAGATAAAGAGACAATCAGCCTATGTACAAGAGTACCTTTAGCAGGTGTTGGCAGGCAGGGCCTGTCGGGATCCTGCAGTTTTAACTTGCTGGCAGCAGGACCCATCAGGTTCCTGAATGACAACAGCTAGGACATAGATACAAAGGAGGGGGTAGAATAAAAGGGGACAACCCCCAAGGAGCATGAACGTCAGCACATCCATAAAGAAGCAAGCAGTGACCCTTAATTCCCCAGTCAGCCCGCATCCTCCCACCTACCTCAAGGAATTGACTAGCCAATGGATTGCAAAGCTTCTCCATGGAACTGAAAGTGCCAGTGAAGGGGTGTAGCAGGGCCAATTTAACTGTGCAGCGCAGCTCCTTCTGTATAATAGTGGAGTCCACTATTCTATACCAAAGAGGGTAGCAAGGGACCTCAGCACATACCTGACCCAGAGGAGGGAGAAAGGAGCTATATACATCTAACCCATGCATTCAGTGCATGGATCAGGTGCATGTAATGTACAGAGTGCATGGATACAATTTACATTACATGCACCTGACCCTTCCACTGTGTGCGTTACCTACTCCTGACCCTTCAATCTATACATTACATATGCCTTGCCCTTGCACTATATACATTACATGCACCTGCACTCTGTACATTACATACACTTGACCCCTGCACTATGTACATTACATACTGCTGAACCCTGCAATATGTACATTACATAAATATGACACTGCACTATGCACATTCTATATATGTCTGACCTGTTCTTTATGTACATTACACACTCATGACCCCTGCACTCTGTACTTTACATACACTGGACCTCTGCACTATGCATATTACATACACCTAATCCCTGGACTCATTATTCACTTTGGGGAAGGCCCTATCAATATGAGCATGCCCCTGTACACAAATCCAGCTCTTTAAAGACATGAGTTAGATGTCAAGGAACTCGATGGCTTGCACAGAGCCCTGACGTCTACCCTACTGATCACTTATGAGATGAAGCGCAATGATGACTTCTCTTTCATCACCTGTGCTCTTTTAGATGGAAAGACACAAGTTCCCACAGACACTCTCCACATGCCAGGCTGCTATAGCCAAATAGGAATGGGGGGAGCACATTTCATATAAATGCACATGGTTTTAGAATAGGATGCCAAACAAGCTGATCCAGATATGGTGGTCAGGTATCCACAAACATCTGGCACTATATTGTATTTCCTTACAGCTTCATTCATTTATCAACATGCATTTTGCACAGGAGTATTTTTCTGTGTTTCATATTGTTCAAAAACAGCACTACATAAACTGGAAGTCCCCTTTAACTGCTAAACATGTTTTTTTTCTCTTTTTTTGTTTCGCTTTTTTTTTTTTAAATAAAAGTATGTTCATATAATCTGAGAAAAGAATGGATTACAAAACTGCATAAAACATTAGGATTATACTGAATTACCGCACACAATGGCATTGGTCATGGATTTAGAGGCAAAGCTTAAGGGACTCCCTTGAAGGATTGATTCCCAGACAGCTGCACATGTCATCCACTGAACACAGAGCTCACGTCAGCAGCACTTCCAGTGTGTCTGCTCTAGACAAGTAGCTGACAGAATAGCGAGCCCTAGATATGCACAAATCCAGCTGTAACAACTCAGATGTCACACTGGCTGAACCAGATCAGTGACCTTGGATTTGTGTTTGCTGTTATGTGCTCTCTGAATTTTTTATGCTTTTAGTATTTATTTTCATGAGGATGGATCTTGTAATGTCATGCATATCTTTACTTCATTACTTTACTTTCTTTTACTGTCTTTTACATTCTGCTCAAAATTTTAAACTATCTTAAGCCGTTTACTTTTTTGTTATTGTGGTGTTTTAGGTAACACAAAAAAGTTCCTACTAACCTATCGCATTTACATATTTGTGCTTATCTTTGTTCTTATCCTCTTATCCAAATGCAAATGTTGCTGAAACTGATGCAATAAAGCGCAAATCCAACCAAGCAACTAAACACATAGCCAAAACCCTTAGGCCTCATGCACACTGGGAAATTTTACAGCTGCTGTTTTTGGCTTTTGGTGTTTTTTTTCTATAGCCATTAAACTTCCCAGCATATTATCCTATGTGTTCATACACACATAGGCTTTATTCAGCCCTTTTTGTCAGGGGTGTTTTCTGGCTGGAAAAAAACCCCGGAATTAGTGGGTTTCAAGAGAAGTTTTTTTAGCTGTAAAAACACTATAACCCTGATAAATGTGGTAAAACACGGTAACACATGGCAAATCGGCATTTTTTGGTGTTTTCTGAGCCAAATTTGTGTTTGTGCTAAAAAACACAAAAGAAAGCTAATGCAGAAAACGTGGCTAAACACAGCAAAACGCTGGGCCTTGGAAACATAAAAAAACAGACAATATAGCTCCAAAATAACTTAAAACCGCAAAACGCAGTAAAAAAAGTTTGCTATGGATGTCATAAAAGTGACTACTGACCTCAAATCTATCACAAAATAAAATGAAAGACAAAAACTATGAATGTGATTGTTGATGCAGAAAGAGTTACACAACATAGTCCCTAGGAAGTGTACTCCTACCGCCTCCCATTGACCCTGTTAGATGGTCTGTAAAACCATATGGGCAGGTTCACATATGTGAGGCCAGGCGGGGCCGCGATTGCGCGTGCACGAGAGCCCATTCATTTGAATGGACTCCTGTGCCCTGGGACACGCAGGGAAGAATTCCCTGCACTTCTTCGGAAGTCGCAGCCCACACGAAAGCAAGGTTCCCAGTATGGTTGTGATTTCCAGTGTGGGTGGTGTGCCATTAGAATTAATGGCACCGGTTCCGCATTCCTCAGTGTGGGTGGTGCGGCTGCAGGTATCTGTGCAGGTCCCGCGGCGGCACCACCAACACAGATGTGAACAAAGGGTTAAGTGGATTCCAGAGAGCTCTGATTTGGGAAAACTGAGTGAATGTTTTAGTTTAAACCTAGTTGATGTCCTCAAGCAGAGTTCCAGTCAGTTTTATGTTTATTAAAAGACGGCAACTACAAAAACTGTAGCTGCTAACTTTTAATAAACACACACTCACCTGTCCCAAGGTCTAGCGATGTACTCACCTGTGCCATCCTTTCTCTCCCTCTTCTCTCCCCGGTGCTGTCATCTCAACTGTGGGCATCAGGCTGTGACAGCTTGCGGTTTCACAGCCTGGTGCCTGCTGCACATGCGCTAGTCACACTGCGCATCCTCATTGGTCCGGCAGTCTTCTAGGACCTGTGAAGTGTCTCAGAAGACTGCAGGAGGAAGGAGGGGGCTGAACTTCCGTCTTACTTCGCAGCAGCAAACTGAGCTGGAAGTGGGAGTGGGTACCTGTCAAAACCAGGTATCCGCTCCCCCCCAAAAAGTGCTACATATGGCAGTGGAGGGGAGAGGAGAGAAGCAAGCAAAGTTTCCACTTTTGGGTGAAACTCTGCTTTAACTTGATAGTGTGGGTCTTATTTTCACCTGTTGCCTGGATTTAAAACAAAACTGACTAAAACTTATCACAGTAGATCTTATTTATTATAGGTTCCTATATAGCACTGTCAATTTCTGCAGAGCTTTATACACATACACACACACACACAAACATACATGTATACAATACATATACATCAGCAAGTGCCCCCAAGGAGCAATCTAAGGTCCCTAATTCACTTTCATACATACACATATTAGGGCCATTTTAGACAGGATTGAGTTACCTTACCAGCATGTCTTTGAAGTGTGGGAGGAAATCAGAGCATCCGGAGAAAACTCACGTAGGCACAGGGAGAACATGCAAACACTGTCCAGGTAGTGTTGAGGTTGGGTTCAAATTTGCAAAGTGATAGGGAAGATTTAGAAAAATCAATTGTGCCTATGCAGTTCACTAGAAATGTACCTTTTGTCTGGAATTCCTCTTGAAAATAGTAGCACAATACCTAGTATGTAAGTGTGCCTGGACACTCTTGCGTTTCGTAATGAGGAAGCAAAGTCCCATTCCTCTACTGACATGGCTGACTCAAAAACATGTTGTAAAACAAATAAGCTAGTAATGTGGAAAAAACAATCAGCTATAGGGAGCCCACAGGCAATACTGGTGAGTAGTCATTTGCCCTTACCTCTGGTGACCAGACCCTTGCCTTTTTTGAAGCATACGTTTCCTACAGTTCAGGTCTTCAAAGTGGAGCTAAAGGTAGGAAAAAGGTACATCTGCTCCAACAGTCTGATGCCAGTGAGGTCCTGCACCGACATGTTCTTCTCAACTTCTTCCATGTGTAGGTGTTCAGTATCTTGATTGGTTGGTGCAAGAGTCGTTCAAGCCGGCCCACTGGCATCATGCAGAAAATGTAAACTCAGCTGTGCAAGTACAGCTCAGCGTACATTCTGCAGAGGACTGCAGACAGGCAGGTAAGTTTAGTTTCTTGACGAAAAAGCACTACATTCTTCTTCTGCAATAAATTGCCAGAATGTTCGTTTTTTGTTTTTAGTTCCGCTTTAAGTCGTATCTTTATACATACTTTATAATCCACTATCCATTTGTTTTCCTTTAAACATATAACAGGGTTATCTAAGCAATGGGTTAGAATTATTGTAGCAAATCATGCATACTTCAGTGCCATCAAAGGTTTTAATAGTATAAATCAAAAGTCAGATTCTCATTTGAGGCATTTTAAACACAAACTATTGAATGTTACTGTTGACACTTGTCACATAAAACTGAGTAAAGTAACTGCAAACACTTATGCTCCTATACATATGGAAATAGTACATTTTTTTTAAAACATTCTGATCTGTATCACTCATCTTCTGTGTGGAATTTTGCAGATTTATTTCTTTGGATTGTTATTGGAAATAATTAAAATTTAAACACATTATAAAGTCAAGAGACAGATTTACAAATAAGGACATTTGTTCAGTGCCGCTAACATCTGTTCCCTCGATGGCAATAAAACAATGGTCTCCAGCCAGATAAATGAGTTACAGAATTTAAGTTTTGTTCATATAATTTGCAGGAAAGAAACAGCTCATAATAAAATATAGTAAAAACACAAGATTATCTCTTTTGAGCTTGTTGCTATTGTATATTCATTATGTTTATAGCTTACATTGCCTTTGTGCTGAATATATATATATTTTTCATGTAAAACAACAGCATAGAGCTCAATTTATTAAAAAAAAAAAAAGTTTATTTGCACTTGCCTGTGTTCATTATTATTATTATTATACAGGATTTATATAGCGCCAATAGTTTGCTCAGCGCTTTACATTACAATGGGAGACAGTACAGTAACAATACGATTCAATACATGAGGGGTTCGAGGGCCCTGCTCCTTGGAGCTTACAATCTAGGAGGGAGGGGATAGTGGTACAGGAGGAAATAACTGTGGGGGATGAGGTGGTAGGAAGAGTGGAGGAGATCGGCAGTTAGGTGAGGGCGGGGTAGGCTTCCCTGAAGAGATAGGTTTTCAGGGTGCGCCTAAAGGTGAGGAGAGTAGGTGATAGTCTGATGGATTGGGGTAGGGAGTTCCAGAGGATGGAGGAAGCCCTGGAGAAGTCCTGGAGGTGGGCATGGGAGGAGGAGACCAGGGAACTAGAGAGTAGGAGGTCTTGTGAGGAGCGGAGAGTACGTTTTGGGTGGTATTTAGATACCTAATATAAATATCCTAAATTTTTTTTCTAAAAGATCAGAATAAAGCGTGCCAGGAGGAAATTATGGCACGCTAGCATACGGGTATCAGAACAACGGCGGCCGGGCTGTGTGTCATTGCTAGAGACTCTAGGTGCTAGTTAAGGTACTTGAATATGTGATGCATTTAATTTTACCACTGGAGTTGATGGGGTTTGGTGGATTAACAAGGTTTTAAATTAGTTGCATTATGATGGTGCCTTCTGTGGTTTTTTTCACCCTAATACATGAGTACATTGGAGCTGTGAGGCATATGTGTGCAGCCCTGGACCTGGTGGTTGGAGATCATGAACAGAGGTCCCTGGTTCAACAAAACACTTATGTAAAGGGTTTGAGTCATCTGTTTAGTTTTATGTCTTTAAGGGGCACGTGGTGACACTTTGCACTTTTGAAGATATGGTACATAGAATTTCTTGGAGCATAATTTATCACTGAATATGGAATATATAATTTTTGGGACACTTTTCAAGAATGTTATATTACTGGTACTTGTCTTATTTGTGGGTCAAACACTCTAGACAAAACAGCAAACATTTATGTACATCAATGCTAATAGCACCACTCTGCTTTTTCCGCTTTTACTTTGTTTTCACAGTGTAATAGAGGGTTTAACTGGTATTTTGGGTGTCTGCTGGGTTTTAGCTCTAGCCCTTTTCCACAGTGCAGTCCTTCTTGCTTTGTTGCAGTTTAATTTTACCTAACATTTTAGTACACATTACTACATTTAGACTTCAATATTCATGGCTGCACTATAGCAGTACTTTATCATGTCTTTAGCAAGACCCCAGCAAAATCATTTCCATTTTGTGTGCTGCCATAGACTGCTCTGGACAAAAGTGCCACTACTGAGTGCAAGATTGAAATAAACACTCAGCATAATACTACATACAGTCTATAAAAAAAAACAACAGCTATTATTTGAACTAGGTCTGTCAGATGATGCTGTCAGCTGCCATTATTTGTTAATAGTTTCCAGGCACACATTGCCTACTAAGTTCAAGTCATTATGTGCAGAGCACTATCATGGAAGAAAATGTTTCATTTTATAACCAGTTAGATCAGTGGGGGTCAACTTTCTTCAAGCAGGGAGTCTTAGGTACAACCCCTAACATCACCAAAAGGAAACCCATATCATGCAGTGAATTAAATTGTACAGAAAACTGTCAGACATTGCAGACATGCAAGAGTAAATGGTCATTGACTACAGGTATGCTCCAAGTGATGATCAGAGACTGCAAACATTCCACAGGAGTTGTTGGAGTTGACTGGGGAGTCAAAGATCAGAGACAACTTACATGAGAGATCACTGCTATTACAGTCCCTATAATAGGAACAATTGATTACTGTCTGTGATACTTTTTTTATTTGCACTAACATACAATTTTGAGGACAAGCTTTCCCCGAAAGCTTGTCCTCAAAATTGTATGTTAGTGCAAATAAAAAAAGGATCACGGACAGTACTCAATTGTTCCTGTCGCAAATGCACTAATACGGCTACAATCACCTCAAGCAGTCCCTATAATACAAATCATTTCAAAATTTATTTGTGCCACATTTTATATCCATTATAAATCCTCATGACCACTGGACGTTTTTACAGCTGCTGTTTTTGGCTTTTGACATTTTTTTCTACAGCTAGTAACCCCCCAGTGTGTTATCCTATGTGTCCAGGCACACTTAGACTGTAATCAACGTTTTTTGGCCGGGACATTTTTTGACTGAAAAAAACCCCCCAGAACTAGTGGCTTTCTAGAGGAGTTTTTTAGCTGTAAAAACACTCTAACACTGAAAAACACAGCAAAACGTGGCAAAACACCACAAACCGGCAGTTTTGGACTTTTTTTGTCAAAAAAACCTCTAAAAATGCAAATGCAGAAAAACACTGCTAATCGCAGCAAAACACCACTAAACGCTAATTCAAAAAAAGCTGAAAAACTCACGTGAGTCATTGAAAAAACTCACGAGTCATTTAATGTGACTTTACACAGCTAAAGTTACCAGCGTTATCAAAACGTCCCGTGTGCACAAGGGCTAAAAGAACAGAAAGAAGAAAATGTGAAAAGGGGTGTGCACCACAGAAAAATAATACATGCTATTTAACTGTTAGCACCCAGCTTAAAACATATTTTTTCTTCAATCGTCTAAGCAAGCACCTAGGCAAGCTGTAACTTAGCTACAGTGTGTTTCTTTTCCTTAAACACGTTTTATTCATTTACAAAATGCCTGTAAACTTGCTAGAAAATGGGAATATTCCAAAAAATTTCATTTCCATAGCACAGCCCTTTCCCTCCTTGCATGTCAAAGCCTTTTTCTCTTCTTGGATTGTTTAATTATTGTCTGTGCTGGCCCACTTTCTTTATCCCTTCCATCACCTCCCTACATAACATTTTATGTAACTATTGGGAGAAGTGAAGAAGGATACAATAGAATGTTACTGGAATGACAGCTTTGAGTCTGCTGGGGCTGCTGACATCACATCCAAGATGGTGGTGTCCAGCAGCTAAGGCTTTTGGATGTTTACACAAGGAAAGCTTTTCCAGATAGATAACATGCATAAAAATACATTAAATGCACATATAATCCTATGGGGAGTCTTTTTTTTAATAATGCTTTGAAAACAGGATCTCTTAGTAGAGATTGGAGAGTTAAATCACTTAACAGTCACTATATTTCACTGGGAATTCTATTGGTTCTATAATATTAGTGAATTCTGGGATCTGCAAGCCCTTTTTTCCCCATTGTGAGGGTCCCACTTTCCCAATTAGATTTTAACTTTATGTCAGCAAAAAGCAGCCAGGAGGCAATCGAAGATGCAAAGATGACCAGGAACAACTAAAAAAATGGGAAAAGCCATAGGAACTATAGCAAGAAGATATTCCTGTTGAGTTAACCAAGAAGCCAATGAATGATTTAGCCTACAAACTTCACCAACAACTAAAGTGTCTATTCATTTTAATTAGATTAAAACAGTTTACTAAATTACAAAACCTGGGACTATTCCTTGCAAATCAGGGGCACTTAGCAAGTGTAAGGCTCCATGCACTAAAAGCTGAATAAAACAGCTGGAAAAACACTGTATAAAAATGCTCAATATAAGCAGTTTTCCAGCATTTGTCCCTTTTGTGTGCAGGCATTTTGCCAGCGTTTTGCAGTTTAGCTGGTTCTGAAGGAGCGGGCCAGCAAGCAGGCTACCGCGTCCTTATAAAAAAATGATTAATTGTTAAAGCCCAGGGTTGCGGTAAAGAAGCCCTGGTCCCCATCAACATGAGGTCAAGGTGCTTTGGGGTGCCTACCACAAAGCACCCCCCATGTTGAGGGCATGTAGCCTGGTATAGTTTGGGTGGGGGGGGGGGGTTCTTGCTCAACCCCTTTTTCTGGCCTGCCAGGCTGCATGATCAGATAATGGACTGGTATGGATTTTGGAGGGGGGGGGGCACACACCATTTTTTAATTAGTTTTGACATGGAGTTCCCCTCAAAATCCATACAAGACCTAAGAGTTTTTTTTTTAATTTTGGTGTGGGGGGACCCCCTATGCTGGTTTTTCTCAAATTTCCATTGCTGGCTGTCACTGACGCATATAAAAAAAAACACTGGAAAACAGCTCTTAAAAGCAAATAGCAGCATTTAGGAGCACTCAGCATTTATTTGTGCCGGCAATCTGCTCCCAAAAATGCAAAAAAATGTTTGTTCTGCCCCTAGAAGTTGAAGCTTGAAAAATGCTTAAAAAAAGTGCTCATAAATAGTAGCTACTAGGATCCCAAAAATAACCTAGTTTGCATGGAGCCTAAAGCTGCACAAGTCTGAAGGCAGTAATTTTATTAGTAAACCCAATGTTAAAATGTCATTAAACCCAAATCATTAAAAACTATCAATAAATGCTGTACTACATGTCATTCACTCGGTCACTATGGGATTCGTTTTCTGTATTCTGCACAAAAAAAACAGTTTGATCCTGATGTTCTCTGTCTCCCCTGCTGTGCATGTCCCCACTGCAGTTGGGGATTTTGCAGAGCTATGTTGGCATCTAGTACACATGCTCAGTTTTCAGTGTATTTTCTACCCTGAGCATTTCCTGTTTATAACATCTGAGCAGCCTGTGTGACTATACAGTCACACATGTGGGCATATACTGTACACAATGGTAAATGACAGCCCACTCCTTCCCTCCTCCTCCATGCACTAATCAGCTAAACACAAGGGGGGGCCAGGATATTACATCTTGACTGATGGAGGCTTCATCTCCCTGTTATTCTAAGATGCAGGCTGGATGGGTGTGACACACCCTGTGAATGGCAGAAATTTGCCCACACCATGTTATTGCCAAAAAATAATAATATTTTTATTTCAAATATATGTTTGCATGATAGGAACATCTTGTGTTCGGTGTTTTGTCCATTTGAGTACCTTTAAGACGATTTGCATGCATTTTTCATGATGAAAACAGGATCTGGACAGCATCTGCAAATGGAACAGTTAAAAACCGCCTCTAAACGCAAACGCTTATAAATGCAGTTAACCTTGTTTTCAAGTGTTTTGTGTTTGAAACGCTGATAAAATCTACTGCTGAATGCAAGTTTCGTGCATCTCAAAAATGATTGTAAACTCAACTGCCTGTAAACGATGATATGGACATATAGGAAAACATTAGGGAGAGTTCAGTGGCTGCTGAAAAAACCGCTGAACAGCTCCTAAACGTGAGTTTAGCAGCTGCAGTTACATGAGCCCTAATAGAAGTGTGTTCAGTGCTTCAGTAATAACTACACTAAATATGAAGCAATCTGCAGAGGAGCGTCTTTTGAAATTCAAATGAAAACACATACACAAACATGAGGGTCAGTTTGCTGGAGGTTGCCTGGAACATGACAGATGTCTCATGCAGCACTGACTGTGGAGTACAATCTATCACAGCAACCACGCACATGACTAGAGATAGACAGAATAAATAAAATAAATGAAGTCATTGTCTAGAAGAGCTTATTTCCTAATATTTCAAGTAGTATACAATCTGACATACAATACACTAAAGACTTGAACTGGCCATTAAATTAACCAACGGAGTCTCATGTGGGCAACAAAATATTCCCAAAGGGGAAAGTGTCCCTGACAATCGATAACATGATTGGCCTCATATATACATTCTTCATCATCAGAAATCTCTAAAATGCCACTTTAGACCAGGGCTTAGACTTATTTTGTTAAAGTGGATCAAAACCCATAGCAATAAAATTTTATATACGTTGTAACATGTTAATGTAATTTCAAAAGTGCAAGCACTGTTGTCACCATCAGGAAGCTGGTCCAGAGCAATGATGTGCAGCCAACACTGGAGTGGATGCATTTGGACAGGAAGGAGGGGATTTACTAAAGCTGGTTCACTCAGAATCTCATGCACCTGTTCATGGTAGCCAATCAGCTTCTAACCTCAGCTTGTTCAATTAAGCTTTAGCAATAAAACCTGGAAGCTGATTGGTTTCCATGCAGAAATGCACAAGATTGGGAATGAACTAGCTTTAGTATATAAACGCCAACGTGTCTAAATGAGGCTAAAGGATACCAGCAGCACTGAGATACATCAAAAAAGAAAATGAGTGAAAACAGCTTCTTATTAAAAAAAATGTTATGATATTTGCCACCTAAGAAATGAAATGTCATTCATTTAGAGCTTACATCTACTTTAATACTTTATGTATAAACTGCATGTGTCTGATTTGCGTCAAAATATAATATTAGTACATAGCCCATTGTGAATTGATAATAGGCTTACAAAATATTTATACTTTTTGAGGAATCTAATCTTTCCTGGTTATAAAGCTCACATTCAGGCAATATTTTTTTTAACTGCATAGAGTAGGGAAATGTGCAAACCTATATGCTTTTAATATTGCTGTAATGTGGGAAATCCATGTCCCCGATGAGCAGTAATCACTCTATCTTAACCGATGTTTTGGCTAGAGTTTGGCTTAAAATGAATTTTCTACTTTCAAAAGGAAGAAAAATTATGTCTTGAGTTGACTGTCTGAGTTTCCGTACTTTATAATCTTTTCAGCGCAACCTTTGTCTACAGGTTTATCTAGCCCCTGGACCTGCTTGGAAGCTCGTCTTTTTTAGAGGTTTGTGAAAATCTTCCTGGTGCGCTTAATTGTAGAACAGCTTCATACTTTAGAGCTGCTTTATAGATTATGAAAACACCTCATCGGCACGGTTCTGAGCTGGAAGGGTTCTGCGGGTCCACACTAGACCAATAATCCCATTTTGCTAATGAAATTGGAAAACCCTTCAAATGAAAACTGCTTAACCTATCCAAGCAAAGCAACAGGTTTGCTTTAATGCCCACCTAACCCAGCAACACATATTTATTCACCTTTCACTTTCTTGTGCTATGCTCAGCCCCTCGGAGGCAGTAAATCACCTGGAATATCTAGTAAGGCAAAGTATGGAGACTCGCTCCGTTTGATATTGTACTTCTGGTGCTTGGTGATTGTCCTAGGCCAGCATTTCTCAACCTTTTTAACATGGAGGAACCCTTGAAAAAACTTTCTAGGCTCGAGGAACACCTGATAATAATTATTATAACTACACCTCACAGTATATTAGCCTGGTGGTCAATGGGAAAAATACTCCTTACATTTGTCATCACTGGAAAAAATTATTCTCCTTTCAGAAAAAATATAATTGTAGCCAGTGATTAGTGTATTTTTCGCTCCATAAAATGCACTTTTTTCCCCCCACAAAAGGGGGGAAATGTCAGTGCGTCTTATGTAGCGAATATAAAGCGGCCGATCCAGTATTTCCGCCGCCACTATGTCAGAATACCGGGCCAACCACTCAGCTGTTCTCTGATGCAGGACCTTACCTGTTCCTCGGTCCAGCGCTGCGCAGTCTTCCCGCGCCGACTTCTTCCCGCGCCGGCATCTGTGACAGCCGGGTGCCCACTGCGCTTGCGCAAGAAGCACTGCGCTTTGTGAATGGTCCGGTGCCTTCTGGGACACATGACAGGTCCCAGAAGACAACGGGCCATTCATGAAGTGCAGCGCTTCTCGCGCATGCGCAGTGGGCACCCGGCTGTCACAGCCGGGTGCCCACAGTAAAGCGAGCAGAACTTCGCGGAAGTGGGAGCGGGTACCTGTCAAATTCAGGTACCTGCTCCCCCTCTCTCCCCAAAGGTCCACAGTCTCTGGTCATCCCCTGTACTGTCTGCAGTCTCTGGTCATCCCCTATACTGTCTGCAGTCTCTGGTCATCCCCTGTACTGTCTGCAGTCTCTGGTTATCCCCTGTACTGTCTGCAGTCTCTGGTCATGTCCTGTACTGTCTGCAGTCTCTGGTCATCTCCTGTACTGTCTGCAGTCTCTGGTCATTCCCTGTACTATGTGCGCAGTCTCTGGCCATCCCCTGTACTGTGTCTGCAGTCTCTGGTCATCCCCTGTACTGTGTCCGCAGTCTCTGGTCATCCCCTGTACTGTGTCCGCAGTCTCTGGTCATCCCCTGTACTGTGTCTGCAGTCTCTGGTCATCCCCTGTACTATGTCCGCAGTCTCTGGTCATCCCCTGTACTGTGGCCGCAGGCTCTGGTCATCCCCTGTACTGTGTCCGCAGTCTCTGATCATCTCCTGTACTACGTCCGCAGTCTCTGGTCATCTCCTGTACTATGTCTGCAGTCCATTGGTTCAGAATATTTTTTTTCTTGTTTTTCTCCTCTAAAACCTAGGTGCGTCTTATGGTCAGGTGCATCTTATGGAGCGAAAAATACGGTACTCACAGAGAGGTAGAAGTTGCTCTTTTTTAAAGGAACCCCTCCCAACCTCTGGAGGAACTGTAGGGTTCCATGGATTCTTTCATTGAGAAAGGCTACCCTAGGCTGTCACGTGAGGTTATGAAGAGTCCTCAAACCTGTGCTAACTCTGGCTGTCTTTTTGGCTAAACAAGGCTTTGGAGGAGTTAAATTGGACCTTGCACTTCATACAAAATATAATTTTTAAATATGACTCTGTCCTCTTTGCTGAAAGTTTGAGAAACAAAAACACCTGTAGGGCAAAAAAGTTAGATAATAAACGTACCTTTTATCCAGGTTCTATGGTACAGGGGTGATGTTATCCACGGGTGACAGTATCCCGGAGAATGGTGAGTACACTAAATCTTGTGAGAAGTTGCTGTGGCACAGTGCTGGGAGCATCTTCTCAGCACGATTTGGAGTACTTTACATTCCCCATATATTGCTAGAAGGAGAAAAACATTGGTCTCACCTAGACGCCATTGGTTGCAACCAGAGGGAAGGTAGGTGTATTTTCTCCTACAGGTGTTTTGTTTTGAGCGGGGTACTTAGCAAAGGGGAGGGTGATATTTAAAAAGTAGATATTTTAAGTGCAAAGTCTGCTTTAGGGAGAACAGAGTATATGCTGCTGGCAAGAAGTATAGAAAAGCACACATTTACAATAAAAAAGAGTAGATAAGTCCTTATTCAGATTTACCTTTTATTTTTACAATGTATAAAATTGGAGACATGCTTATTTAAAAGGATAAGTTCACCTTTCATAACATGTTACACCCATATTCAGGGTGTAACATGTTATGTATACACCAGCCCCAGCTCCCCCCTGCACCCCTGCTTTGAAAGCTAGCGGGGGATATTCTCTCCCCTTGCTAGCTGTCAAATTTTTTAAAAACATGACCATGCACTGTACTGTTGTATTACAGTCTATTTTTGCAAAATAAAAACGTTTGTAAACAAAAAAAAAAAACACGACCATGCATGAATGAGAAACTACAGGTCCCAACAGCCTTAGAGGCTGTCGGCTTGTAGTTCCCAAGGAGTCTTCCTGTCAGTATATCTGCTTGTCCATACATCCCATGCAGATATACTGACAGATCTGCAGGAGACCTGCATGGCACCAGTGATCTGCTGATTGATAATGCAATGGTTTATAGCCTCCTGCAACAAAAAATAATAAATGCAGATTTTTTTACCTGCAAAAAAATGTGCATTTATTATTTTTATCAAAAGGTGAGCTTACCCTTTAAATAATGTCACAAAGTTTCTGAGGCAAGAAAATAACTATATATTCAAATTGCTCCTTCATTACAGAGAGAATGAAATGATATGTGCCAGCTGTGTTAAGACATTTTGTGATTGATGCCAAAATCTGCAACCTGTTCACTTCATATCAATCCATCATAGTCACGCTATGCTAACTCATCTCTTTATGCTGACAGCTACTAAATAACTGCATATAGGGGGAAGCTGTGCACTACATACCCCAAACACTTAGATACTTGAATATAATATATAGCCTCAATTAGAATAAAGATGCTAACTGATCCCTGATCTAAATTACAGTTTAATAAAATACTTTTTTTATCTACATTAAGATTTCACATCTGCGTCTTACTACACGGGAGATGTGTAAATAACTTAAAGACTGCATTCACATCTAAAGCACAGCTGGATTCAAATTAATGGACTGCTCTACTGCAACAACCTATATAGAGCAAAAAAAAAAATTGCAATAACACACTGTGACAGCAATGGGGGTGATTTACTAAAACTGGTTCACTCAGAATCTGATGCAGCTCTGCATAGTAACCAATCAGCTTCTAGGTCTTATTGTCAAAGCTTAATTGAACAAGTTCTATAGGTTACTATACACCTCTGCACCAGATTCTATGTGCGTCAGTTTCAGTGAACCTCCCCCAGTGTGATTATCCTAAAGACCAACATCTGGTACTTTTACTCACCTATCTTAAAAAAATAACTGCAATTATTTATTTCCATATAAATAATTTTGTGTATTCCCCGGAGCTCTTTTTTTTTTTAAATAAATACTTTATGGAGAGGTAAAGTGCATTCGTAAAGTATTCAGACCCCCTTCACTTTTTTAAAATTCATATATTCTGATTAAATTCATCTTTTTCTTATTAAGCTACATTCAGTATCCCATAATGACAAAGTGAAAGCATTTTAGGAATGCCTGTAAATTTATTAAAAAGAAAAAACTGAAATATCACATGTACGGTACCTAAAGTGGAACTTCACTCTCTAAATCAGTACCAGGGGCAGACTGACAACTCATGGGGCCCCCTGTGTCCTTGCCCAAACTCAGAAAAGCCTATGAAAAAGGTACCAGGGGCATCTCATGGGGCCGCCTACTGACCTCGGGCCCTCGGGCAGTGCCTGAGTTTCCAAATGGTCAGTCCGCCCCTGATCAATACTAATTATTTTGAATCCTTATGCTGCTAGCATTATTAAATAGATAGGAAAGTATATCATATTTACTTGTTTTACATTCCTTCAGTTACTTCCTAGTTTTCATGTCTAGGCAAATGATGTCATACACCCTATGAGTCTTCAGGAGGGGAGGATGTGTTTTCTCAGCTGAGCACACCCTCCTGCAGGCATGCCTGAGCTAAGGGCAGATGGATTCCAGTTTGTTGTGCTCAGACCTATATGGAAAAAAAATATATTTAAAATATATTTTAAAAATATTCTTCCCAAATATATTGACATATATTTGAAATGCTACAATTGTGGCCATATTCAATATATAAAAAAATAAAATAAATATATATATATATATATAAATATATATATATATATATATATATATATATATATATATGTTGAAATGCGTTTTTATTACAAAATATATGAAACATATTCTAAAACTACATTTCAAATATACTGTATGTCTTTATAAATACAAATCTATATGTTAAAAAAAAATCTGAAGAATATATTTAGAAAATATATATTTTTTTCAATATATTCTTCAGATTTTTTTAACATATAAAAAAGTAATTTTAACATATATTTTTACATATATATGTAAATGCATTCCAAAAATGTAGATTTGTATTTTTAAAGACATACAGTATATTTTAAATGTATTTTTAAAAATATTTTTCATATATTTTGGAATAAAAACGCATTTCAACAAACTGTTTATATATATGTGTGTGTGTGTGTGTGTGTGTATATATATATATATTTATATATTTTTTAATATATTGAATATGGCCAAAATTGTAGCATTTCAAATATATGTCAATATATTTGGGAAGAATATTTTTTAAATATATTTCAAATATATTTTTCTTCCATGTGGGGATATAGTCTAGTTCCACTTTAAGTATTCAGACCCTTTAATAAATCAAGCCCATAGATGATGAAATCCAGGTGAGATTTGTATACAATAGAGATAATCTGCTGCATCCAGGCACATTGTGCTTTTAGTTTTTCTAATAATAACCATGTAAAATGGTTGGCCACAGGACAAGTGGAGACCTTGCATGATTTACATGCACCTAGACAGCATGCCTACTAAAAACATCTCCTCTTGACGTTAATGTGCAAAGGTGTGAGAGACGGATGTGCAAATTAATTATTTTATTTATTATTCAACTTTAAGATCCCTGTTAAAAAGCACAGATTTATCCAGGGTGCTATGTATCTAAGCAATTACATTAATGGTTCCTTTTACAGTCTATAGTATACAGGGCTATGACGTGTCATGCGTGTGATCACAAAACATTTCTATAGATCTGCTTAACAGGCTGTTCGGAAGAGTGAGAAACTAGTGGGTGTACTTCACGTGACAGCAGCTGTTCAGTAAGGAAGCATTAGATTTACAGTTGACTTACAGCAAGCAGGTGAATAATGAAAAACACCAGCAAGTTAAAGGCTTGTAAAACTGATTGTATTCCCACAAGAATCTTCCCATGTACACTGGGAGGCTTGCCATTAATTTGGCCTTAACTGTCTTTGTAATAGAATTTCCCACTGGTGTCTCCCATAGCGCCTGCACAAGACTATGTCATTTAACATACAGAATGGTGAATAAACGGAAAGAAAGAAAACACGACAGTTTCCTGCCTACTTTCTGCAGCACCTTTTATAAATCATTCCATTTCAGCATAATGTGAAAAAAATGCCTTTTGACGTGCTTTCATTAAAACAAAGCTAGTGCACTTAGCGGTCTAAGTGCTGTAATATGTCACCTAGGAGAACAGTCATCATGCATTCTGACTCACTTACTGCAAACTCGCACTGCGATTTATTAGGTTAAAGAACATGAGATGCCCCATGAGACTATGCAAGAGAGGCCATGAGAAGCCATGTAAAATGAACAGTATCCGCAGAGAATAGGAGAGCAGCATGCTACGGGTGCAGAAGATAATTGAGCTGTTTTACCATTATTTTCATTTGTCTGTAGATAAACCTGAGCTAGTTTGTCTGACAAAGTAGGAACACCCCGTAAGATCGATTTAAAAGGATAATTGAACTGTGATTTTTCTTTTTTTTATTACCTGTGTTATTGTGGTTTTACATTGGCTCCTGTGAAATATATGATATGAGAGATAAATGAGGTTACCAAGATTGACAGTCTCTAAAGATGGAATTTCAATCAAAAAGCTGTGGGTCATCCAATGGTCAGCATTTTTTATTGTTATTGAGGAAAAGGATACTTTTTTTTCCATTCTTCTTTTTTTTAAAATGTATAGAGGACCTGGCATCCGATGTATTTTTTATGTGCATGTCTAATTATTACATTTCACAGAGGTCATAGTACTCACACTGAAAAATGCCTTTACCTGCTATTCTATCCAGGAGGACTGTGCCATTTTTGTTCAGACATCTATTTTCAGTCCACTTGCATTTGATATCAGTTTGAGAAGCTTCTGAATTTATTCACTGTTCAGTGAGAGCTGCATTTTACCTGCACTTGATCTCCACAATAGACGCAAAAAGACAGAAGCCCGTTAACACGGGCCCTAAGGCCCCATGTACACAGGACACTTCTGAACAATGGAAACTGACTTCTGGAAAACGTAGGTAAAAAAAAAGTCTGTTTAGCCGCGTTTGCATAACGCGTTTATGCACGTTTATGTTTAAAAGCGTTTTTTTAAAGATAAGCACAGGAGAACCTCCCAAATGCCCAGAATGCACTGAAAAGTGGTAAATTATTAACTATTTCAGACTGTTTCAGAGAAATACAGAGAGTAGAAGCAGAGACAGCAGTATGTGTTAAGATAATTAGGTGTGAATTGCTTATTAACATTTCTTTTGTTTCTAAGGGTGGGAAAGGTGTCTGGTGGAGTGAGTCATTAAGGCCACCTGGCAGGGGGTCTTTCTGAGGAATTTGAGGTGTGAATGGTCATTAACATATCTCATGTTTCCAAGGGTGGGAGAGGTCTGAGGTGTGAATTGGTCATTGCAATGTGTGACAAGCTTGGTAGGAATATCCTGTGTTAAGTGTTTGTCCATCTGAGCACCTTGAAAATGCTTTGCATGAATTTTTCATGATGAAAAAAGGCTCTGGACAGCATCAGAAACTGGAAGAGTTAAAATAAAACATTCAAACGCAAACGCTTATAAATGCGATTTGCCACGTTTACAAGCGATTTGTGTTTGAAACGTTAATAAAATCAACTGCTGAACGCAAGTTTGGTGCATTCAAAAAAACGACTGTAAACTCAAATGCCTGTAAATGACTGTAAACGAAGATGTGTACATGGACACAGGAAAACATTAGGGTGAGTTCAGGGGCTGCTGAAAAAAACGTGAGTTTATCAGCTGCAGTGTACATAAGCCCTAAGAGGTGGCCAGATGAGGAATGTCACAGAAGGAAAGAAATATCTTTTTTGAATGTTGAGGCATGGTTCTGCCCCTCTAAATTCTAAATTTGTTGCCCGAGGCACTGGCCCATGAGTGCTATTACAGTAAATATAGGTCTGCCTTTCAATAATTGCCAATGGTATAACAAAAGATATGAGACAAATAAATCAAGTAGAGTAGCCAGTCAAGTAGCCTAATTAAAATGTTCAGTTCTTAGATCACACACATAAACCTGACCTCTGGATTTTTACAGAGCATGTTATAAGGGCCGTCCTGAACTTACAACCTATTGTCACTGTCTATGTTGCTTTTGCTCAGGGTTTCTCAAGTACAGTTCCATGCAAAGTCTCCAAATGTTCCCTCACTATTGTAACAGATTTCTATTTGTCTAAACTTGACTTTTCTACTTCCCCTGCATTTACCATGGAGTGGTTGGTAGCAAGGGTGAAAGGACACTTGGGGGTTGATTTACTAACAGTGAAGCGTGCAAAATCCGATGCAGCTGTGCATGGAAGCCAATCAGCTTCTAACTTCAGCTTGTTCAATTCAGCTTTGACAAGAAACCATGGAAGCTGAATGGTTTCTATGCAAGACTGCGCTAGATTTTGCACTCTCCAGTTTTAGTAAATCAACCCCTTCGTGTGTCATTACAAGATTATAGTTTCCGATTCTCTGATCACATCACACCAAGCACATCCAACCGCTGCTTGGAGTCCTTCCCACATGGAAGAAAAATATATTTGAAATTTATTTTAAAAATACATTCTTAATATATTCTTCCCAAATATATTGCCATATATTTCAAATACTACAATTTTGGCCATATTCAATATATTTAAAAAAAATATTTCAATATATTTGTGAATATATTATTAAAAATATATTCAGAACACATGCTGCAATATATATCAAAATGTAATTTGGAATGCATTTACAAGTATATTTAAAAATCTATGTTTAAATACATTTTTTTAGATGTTCAAAAATATCTGGAAAATATATTTTGAAAAAATATATTTTTAAATATATGCCTTTGGAAAATATATTTTAATTTACATTTTTGGAATGCATATTAAAATATATTCGTGTAGGCCAAGATATTGTAAATATATGTCGCATATATAATTTCTTTTTCTAAATATATTGAAAATATATTTCTCTTCCATATGGGTTGCTTGTGTGAGCTCCCAGACTGAGTGGTCTATGTGGTCCATGGTACAGTTGCAGTGGGATTCCTCTCCTGTTCCGAACAGGGGGGAGCAGTACAATGTTCAGTTACCAGCAGTTCTTGCTAACCAGACTCCTCCCTTGCTTGTTGTGAATTACACAAACATGTAATGGAGAATCTGATGTGATAGACAAAAGTATTTTTCATTGAGATAATATTATTCCTCTTTTCAAATAATGCAGAGAGAGGAGGGTTGGTCCGGGCAGGCTGTGAATTCACAGCCCCAGCCAGCCTTATCTGGCCAGTTAAAAGTTTTTCTCTGAGCACCAATGAAAAAGTTAATGCTGTTACCTGAGCACCAATGCAAAGTTAAAGTTTTTTTCTGAGCACCAATGCAAAGGTGAAGTTTTTTCTCTAAACATTGAGGCAAAGTTAGTGATTTACACAGAACGCCAAGTGAGTTTTGCAATGAGCACCAGTGCAAAGTTATTGTTACCACTAAGAAAGCAAATTCAGTGGTTTGTTTTTTTACTCTATCATTCATATATTTAACATGCATATAGTAGGGTCAACAGTATGTCCCAGATTATAAAATAATTTATAAGTATTATTAATATGTTCAAAGCATATGCTTTAAAGATAAAACAGTTCATACATATAGTGCTAAGGGGAAGCATGAAAATGTAATTTTAAATTTGCTGTCATGAAATTATAATTCTACTACACTACTTTCTGTATTGCAGATCAAAGAAAATTTCTATTTCTATAAGGAAATATTTGATTATAGTAGATGTTATGATTGTGTTATGACTCCAGTGTAAGTGGAATTCAATCTGAATCCACTGTACTAGAATTGTACTCATAAAGATTAGAGGCCTGCATTACTCGGAGTGTGTTAACTTGAATACTAACTAGATCTGGCCTGCAGCTAAGGTCTTTCAGGTTAATAAAAATGAAATTTAGCCAGTCTGTATCAGAATCAGGCCTGACAGGATGCCGCCAGCACTGTACACTCTTCTGTGCAGTCTAACATGGTGTAAAGACTTGGGATCTCTTATCTGAAAATGTCTGCAAATCATACAAGAAAACAAGTTATGAGATAATCTTATACACACAAGGGTGTTCAGTAGAGATGAAAGAATCATCCAGGCCCATGCCTCCCTTTCTTCCCTTGACTCGTTTTTAAATGGTTTAGGGAAAAGAAAACAGCAGCTTATAACCAGTTCCGAAAAATTGGCATACACGTTGAAACAGCCAACATCATGAAGGTCATGAGCATGCAGATTCCTTTATAGGTAAGCAACAGGTCAAATGTCATTTGGCATTAGGAAGGCCAAATGCCAATTATTATAATGAATTTCTATGAATTTTGTTTTTTCTGAGGATGACAATCACAGAAGATATGGTAGAGTTTTTTTTTTTAACTTAAAGGTAACTTCCACTTTTGCTAAATATAAAAGGGTGGGACAAATTGACTCTAGGAATGGACTGTAAAAAAAAAAGTTTGCTTACATATATACCAATGGCTATTGTCATCTTCAAAGTATTGCCCTTGTGAGACCACGCACTTTCCTAGATGACTGTGCCACTGCCAAGAACATACTTGGAATTTGCTTCCTGCAACGCTGCACAGTATCTTTGTTGCAGCATGTTGGAGGTCCAGAATGTCATCAAATCTGTGTCCTTTTAAGGCATTTTTACTTTTTGGAAACAGTCAAAAGTTGCATGATGCTAAGTCAGGGGAATACGATGGTTGGTCAAGTTTCAGAATGGATTTCTGGGCCAGGAACTGGTGAACATTTAAGGCATCATGTGCAGCAGCATTGTCGTGGTGGAGAATCCACTTGTCAGGTCAGAGTTCTGGTCTTTTCCTCCTAACAGATTCCCGTAACTTTTTCTGAATTTCCAAATAACAGTGTTGGTTGACTGCTCTTTTGTCATCGTTGACATCTTCCTGCCCCTTCATAAACCACCTATGCCATTCAAGAACACCTAATTGTTTCATGGAATATTTCACTCACACTTTTTCCATTTTTCATGCACAATTTGATGTTAATCTGCTGTTCCAGATTAGTGTCACTCATTTTCCAGCAACAGGGCAAAGCACACACTTGCTACTCTGTAAAGACTGGGTCAACTGGTCTGAGTTAGAACATTCCAGAACACCCTGGAGTGTGAATGGCTGTGTGACTCACCACCATAGTGTTACACCGTGGGCATTCTAGGAATTAAATTATATATATATATAGTGATACAGTGAAGGAAATAAGTATTTGATCCCCTGCTGATTCTTGGGTGAGAACCTTCTTCCCTCAGCCAGGGCCCTGTAAATGGGTCGTGGATGGGTGTTCCAGCATGACAATGACCCAAAACACACGACTAAGGCAACAAAGGAGTGGCTCAAGAAGAAGCACATTAAGGTCCTGGAGTGGCCTAGCCAGTCTCCAGGCCTTAATCCGATTGAAAATCTGTGGAGGGAGCTGAAAGTTCGAGTTGCCAAAGGTCAGCCACCAAACCTTAATGACTTGGAGAGGATCTGCTAAGAGGAGATGTGTGCAAACCTGGTGGCCAACTACAGGAAATGTCTGACCTCTGTGATTGTCAACAATGGACTTGCCACCAAGTACTAAGTCCTGTTTTGTGAAGGGGATCAAATACTTATTTCCCTCATGAACATGCAAATCAGTGCATAATTTGATAGACATGCATTTCTTTAGATTTTTTTTGTTACTATTCTGTCTCTCAGTGTTACAGTACACCTAGCATTCGATTTTTAGGCTGATCATTTCTTCTTTGTTAGTGGGCAAACATTCAAAATCAGCAGGGGATCAAATACTTATTACCTTCACTGTATATATATATATCTATATATATATATATATATAACATATATTTGCTGAACAGGCTTTCGTAACTTAGTTTTAACATACATTAGCTTTCCAATTTTGTGACTAGTTACAATTATCTAAAACTGGCAAAATATTTGAAGTTTGTTTTTGTATTTTTTTTTTTATATATATATATATGTTTTTTTGTACGGTGGAATTCTGTACACTGGCTTACCACTGTTCTTAGCAGTTTTCTCATATTAACAACACTGAATGTAAGCACGTGATTATATCTAAAAGGCCAGCTTGCACAGCACTCAGCAAGCAGAAAATGGCTGTGGATCGTGGGTAGACACCATTAGTGAGCAATGCATTTGGCATTCGACAGAACTCTCAATCTATTAATCCAAGCACAAACAGATAGACACAAAACTTAAGTGAAGCAAGGCCCCAATAACCCAGTCAATGCCATAAAACTAAACAATAGAGTGAGACTATTATGTATCGCTGTATACGTGCCTGTTACATTTGTTGCAATAACATTCAACAGAATTCAAGACAGAATGCATTTAAATTGCTTATGGTGTCATAGAGGGAACTCCCTACTGTCACCACATTACCAAGCCATTCTTGCTATCACCAGAATATAATCATAATGAAGATCACGATATGCAACACTTATTAAACTTTTACTGAAATATTTGTGTAAAGTATTACATTGAATTCCTTCCAAACATGTTCTGTCTTCTGGTTAAGTACTGTGATAAATTGCTGTAGATGTCAGAATTACACTTCCTAACAGGTGACTGGTTAAATGAGGTGACCTGTCATACGAGTCGTGGGAACATACTGTCACGGTTTTTACAGCTTACAAATAACAATGCCTGAAGCATGGAAGCTTGGGCTAACAGATACAATTATCTTGATAAGCATCTGTGGAAGTACAATCCACTAGGACTTGAGAATCATACATAGACCATAACTAACTGATCTAGTCATTTCCTGCCTGCGGGACAGCAGCGATTTAGTCCTAAAATCCTTATTTAAAACGAAGAACCTAAATCAAAGTGTACAACTGAATTTCTTCTTAAACAAACTAGAGATACTATCAAAAAATATTTGTAATCAGATAATTTACTGAGGTTTTTTGCCATGTATATCACCAGAGGACAAAAGCATTTTTTTATATTTATTGGCACAAAGCACCACAAAGCTTACAACCCTGTAAAAGGCTTTGTTTTGGAGCTTCTAGGCACAAAATGTTACCTATCTTATGCCAATCACATTACATTAAGTGGCTCTAAAGGAAGGTTTTCTTTTACTCTATGCACCTCCCCCCCACCCACCCTAATACTTACCTGAGCCTGATCTAGTGATAGCAGCAGAGCAAGAGTTCATTTAGAATTTGTGCTGCCCTAGGCAACACAAAGAGAATGCCACCCCCCTCCTGCCCTCCACCTACCAGCCCCCCCCACCTGCACCCCCCACGCACCATGGCCCCCTGCGACCCCCCCATCACTACCGCAAATCCCATCACAGCAGCTCTCATCACAGACTCACCATCACAGCGGCTCCCTTCCTGGAGTCTCATGACCACTCAGACGGCTCCCCTCACTCCGCTCTGCCACCCAGCCCTGGTGCCATGAGAACCAGCATCCCTTTTTTGCCGCCCCCCTGAAAATGCCACCTAAGGCAAATGCCTTGCCTGTATGTAGTGCTCTCTGTTCAACGGAAGCAGATCTTTAGACTGGCTTCTGACAAAGGGCCTGTTGATAAACCAGCATTTGATCAGCCGCTGCAGACAACATTAACAGCAGTCTTGTACTATGTGATAAGCTGTGACCAATTACAGCTCTCACAGTATTTCTCAATGGCTGCAGGAATGCAGCCAGAGAGAAGGAAAAATGATTGCTTTTACAGCCTTTATGGGTGTAAAAGCAATCACAATATAAAGAAAAATAAATCTTGATCACCCCCCACAAGTAGTACATTATGGTGACACTGTACTGCTAGGGCAATGGTATGTAAAAACAAAATTTTATATATATATATATATATATATATATATATATATATATTATAAACAAAATGAAATAAAAATGTAAAAAAATGCTTAAAAAAATTATAATTATTTTTCTATATACTGCTTTAGGTTGTATTTTTTACCAAAAAGGTAGCAGAATACATTTGACAAGATTTATGAAGAACAATTATTTATTTGCAAAATGTTATAAGAAAAACACGTTTTTTTTTAAATTCTTTTTTCATTTATATAGCAAACAAATTAATTAACAATTTAGTGGTGAATAGATACCACCAAAAAAAATGTTCTGTGTCTCAAAAAAATGCTGAAAATTTCATATGGGTACAGAGTTGCATGACTGTGCAATTGTCACTCACAGTGTGAAACCTGTACAATTATAAAAAAAGCAAAGAAAACAAAAAAAAAAGAGAGAGATATTTATGTAGCAGAGTAGGAGAAGGGTTGGGAAGGAGGAAAGCTCAATTTCAGGGTAAAGATTCCCTTTAAGTATACAAACCCTACCTATAAACGTATCTTTTGCCCCCTTTTGGTCTGTAAATATTCCATTAAAAGAGTTTTATTTATATCAGTTTGATAAGTGCAATTAAACCTGTTAACTCTACCATTGTCTCATGTACTGTCCCCCTTGCTATTGTACAGCGCTGAGCAAACTTTTTGGCGCTATATAAATACTGTATAATAATGATAATAATAATAATACCAGAAAACTATTAAGCTCCTAGTTTTCTCTGCAGTCTGCCTCCGCTGATATTTGCAGCAGTTCTATCAGCTCTGCTCAGTTCACCTCTGTACACACTTTGCTGTATTATATAAAATAAAATATGAATAAAATTCATTACATACAGAAAAACTCCTCTTCACCTGGTAACTAGGAAGTTAAGTCTCCTGTACACTGCAGCACGCTTAGTGTTGTATTTCATTTCATAAAGTCCCTTTTCCTTTTTTGCAGAGTGATACGTCAGCATTCACTGTCCCCGAAATCACATAGTTGGCATTTTGTAAACATGATCTATGAAATGTAAAAAAAAAGTGTCTGTTGTCTAATGCAATTTAAACTAGAGGTGTTTAAATTACTTTGTGATATTAAAACATCCATAAATAATAACACAAAAATGCCAGTTTTGGCAGTTCAACACACTGTCACCGCCTGCCTTCTCCTCTCTAGTAGGACATAGTTTAACATGTGGAGCTAGACAGCTTCCCTTCAGTGCCCAATAACTGCCATCAAATACTTTCTGGGTCATTGGATTGCTCCTACCTTAGAGACATCAGATGTGCAGAAGAGAAATCACAATAAGGTGCATTCAGTTTGCTGAAAGCCTGCACTGTATACACAGACTGTGAGCTCTTCACGTAGAATGAATTATAACAGGGAGGAAACACAGAACCGGGTTGTTCAATACATTTGTGCAATTTAAAACAGCAAAGTTCAGCCATATTATCTAAGCTTGGGCTTCTTCTAAATATAAGGCACGACTGCTGTGATTCTAACTTCTTTCATTCACATTAGAAAGAGACTGCTTAAAGTAGAACTGTACTGCATCTGAGCAGCACAAACCAAAAATGCTACTTAATTCATTTTTAATATTCAAAGCAAACTCACCCATCCATCCATGTCTCCATGCTTTATTTTGTAGAGAAATCATTTTTGCAAAACACCCCCTAGCAGGGGCGGACTGACCATTTGGAAACTCGGGCACTGCCCGAGGGTCCGGTGTCAGTAGAGGGCCCCATGAGATGCCCCTGGTACCTTTTTCATAGGCTTTTTTGAGTTTGGGCAAGGACACAGGGGCCCCATGATCCCCTATTGCCCGGGGGCCCCATGAGTTGTCAGTCCGCCTCTGCCCCCTAGCATTTCTTGCTGTGGGCATCTTGAGTAAGGACAGATTCATGTATCGTTTACTTCCTGAAATCCATCTGCCCTTAGCTCAGACATAGGCTGAGCTGAGAACCATCCCTCCCCTCCTGAACATTGCTGGGATGTATGACATCATTTGCCCAGACATGGTGTAGTGGCAATTTTGGCCAACCAGAGAACTCCGGACACGGGCTTGAGGAATACAAATGATTTATTAAAAATAGCGCTGTTTTGACTCAACAGATAGATTATGCTCTCATCTGCTAAGTGAGTTATAGAAAACCTCTTACAAGCGTATATACCAATGATTACGTCACAAGGCATACATTTCTTCTTTCACTTTCTATTCCTTCCAACAGGCTTTCTAAACTTTGCACAATAACCTTGGACAGCAGCTGCAGATAACAATCCCAGCTATGAGCTGGTACAACATAATACTCACAGGAAATAAGGGAGTGGGGAAGATGAGCCAAAAACCTTGCAAGCAGATACTGTTAGAAATGTTAGTTTAAAGGGGAACTCTACAATATCTGCGTGCTACCACATTGGAAACCAGGAAGTAACTGAAGAAAAGTTAAAAAAAAGTTTAAAACAGGTAAATATGATATATTTTCCGATTTATTTGCTAATGCTGGCATCATAAGGATTAAAAATAGTCCATGTTGATTGAAAGAGTGACATTCTGCTTTAAGGGACAGTTCACACCACATGCAGTCGCATGTGTTTTTTTCTGCATCAAAAACACATTGATAGTAGGTTACATGGTTTCTAATGACATAGTTCACAACAGCGTGGTCAGTTTGAGTGTGTTCCAGTTTCAGAAAAAAAAGTAGAACATGCTACATTTTTTCTGCACTGAACTGTACTGGAGCACAGTAACATGCAAAAAAAATCAAAAACACACCAAAACCGCACATGTCCATATTTAAGTTGAAGAAAAATAGAGGGGAAAAAATAACCAGAATGCATCAAAAACACATAAAAATCACACTGGAACAAGTCAAAAAGGCGTATACAGAAATGCATCTGGACTGCACTTTAATGGTGTGAACCAGCCCTAAACACTTCTCAGAACAGGCTTTTAGAGTGATTCAGAAAATATTTCTTAGGTGTTTTACTCTTCTGATTAAAAAGTCTATTCATTTTTAATATATTCACAGCTAAACTTTACGCAGATAGAAATTACACACATGAACACAGCTCAATATTTATTAGTAAACCAATAAATGTATTTTTGATGCACCTATTATAAGGCTCATAGTTCAGGAGGCAGGCTCTGTGAAATGTGTTACACAGCAATGCCTACTCACAGATTTGTAAATCTCAGGAATGAATGGACAAGATGACAGATAAGGCCCCTTTCACACGAAGGATCCGTTCAGGTCTGCCTGTCAGTTTTTCAGACAGACCTGATTGGTGCCTCCATTCACCTCTATGGACCGGCGGGTGAAAGTGGACTTATGTCGAATTACACCTGCCTACCCCTGATCCAGTCCACTAAAAAAAAAACAGAAGGGGATCCATCCCCCTCCATCTAGACAGATCGGATTGGAGAGAATTTGGGTGTAAACGGACAGCGGAGTCTATTTATACCTGCCAGTCCAAAGAGCAGAGAGTGCTCTGTCCATGCCTACTCTGCATAAACTGAGAACTGTCATCTGTTTGCTCTGCTCTGATCAGCAGGGGATCAGCAGACAGTTATCCTGCTGATCATAACCCCATGTGAAAGGTGCCTACAGCAAATCCCATATATGTATAATGCAGGGCATACATGGGTCGAATTGTGAACAAATTTTCTTTAGAAAATTGGAAATTTCATGCACTTTGTAATCTGATGGTGCCACTATTGAGTTCAAAATTCGACCAGCCAAGCCTTCAGTTTCACCTGATGTTGCTACAGAAAAGAATTTTCGTGGTCAAGAATTTTCTTTTCTTTCCAAGTCACAGCTTATGCTTATTTCTTTTTCAATTATATCTCTCCCATGATTCTCCCATCATTGATTAGAAATTCATTCATTTTTTAAAAAATTACCAACATGCCCATCACTCAAATTTGATGTGTATGGTTGGCTTTACACCTATTATATGTATTTGCTGTGGCCCAATGGTGCGAAATTCGAACAAAAATTCTTAGAAAAGATATTCGAAAGAAACTACTTTCGGAATTCGACCCATGTATGGTTGGCTTTACACCTATTATATGTATTTAGTTGTTAGCCAGGAGTTCAACATTAAAGTCTGAATCAAAATCACCAAATCTTTAGAACAATAAAGCAGCAATTCCAACCCTTTCACATATTATTTAAAAGGTAAGCTGGAACAAGGGCGCAAAAAGTCATGATATAATTTATCAATGAATGGAAGTTTACAAATACTGGAGTATCATTGTACATTGCTATTGTACATATTCTAGAAGAAATGTTTGTTATCTCTGTTTAGCAGGTATCTATGTTATAATTCTTTACGCAGCCTTATTGCTGCTTTTTGAGTACCGATAAGCAGAAATGTGTTGTAATATTGTGGCTTGTAACCAGCTGACAGGGGTTAGCAGTGTTCGTGAGTCATACCCACTATTAAGATGAGAGGAGTATTCAGACATCCACTGTCTTGCCTGGCTTCAGGCCTAGAGAAGTGATTTTTCTCAGTATCAAGATTTGCCAGCTGGAACGGCAATCATCTTCTAGTGTACCAGAAGGCTCCGCATAAAGAATCGCTTAAATCTATCACTCCTGTAGAAAAAAAAAAATCTACAAACCAAAACCCATAATTAAATGGAAGGTCTGTTAGGACCATCATTCAGCACATTTCAGTCTTCGGAAATTAAAAGCCATTTTGCCTAATATTTTAAAAAAGAACGAAGATGTATGCAATGTATTTTGTCAGAAGGCAACACCAATTAATTTCCATATTTATTTTCTTCAAAAGCAGATGTTGTTTCAGGTTTTGCTATGTTTCGAAAATACAGAATGAAAATACAGAATGAACCAGAGCATATACAGTCATGGACAAAAATATTGGCACCCCTTCATTTCTGTCAGATATTGTGCCACTTTGCCCAGAAAATTGTTGCAATTACAAATTTTTAGGCATTCTCATGTTTATTTTTTTTGTTTGTATTGGTATGACATAAAAAAGTGGAGAAACAAAAAGCCAAATTTGACACATTCTACACAAAACTTCAAAAATGGGCTGGACAAAATTATTGGCACCTTCTCAAAATTGTAAGAAATAATTGCATTCCAAGTTTTTGATGCTCCTGTAATTTGTAATAAAACTCACCTGTATCAATTAACAGGTGCTGACAATGTAGAAATCACACCGGCAACCAGTGAAAATGGTGAAAAATTGACTCAACCTTTCTGTTGTGTGTCTCTGTGCATGAAGAAGAGAAAGAGCAGAAAATAATTGTCTGAGGATTTGAGAACAACAATTGTGGAAAAGCATGGATAATCTCAAGGTTACAAGTCCAGAGATCTTAATGTTCCTGTGTCCACTGTGCGCAACATTGTCAAGAGGTTTGGAGCCCATAGCACTGTAGCTAATCTCCCTGGACATGGACAAAAGAGAAAAAAATGATCAAGGATTGCAACAAAGGATTGTTCAAATAGTGTCAAAAAAGCCTTGATCAATTTCCAGACAAAATTAAAGCGGAGCTCCACCCAAAAGGGGAAGTTCCTCTTTAAGGACTGCTCCCCAGCTCCCCATTAAGGATTGGCACCATTGGGGAGCGGGGAATTTCACAGGTACCCGCTCCCATTTCCGGTCCGATAGCCTAGGCGATTGGAAACGGAAGGTGTCCTCCCTCCCTCTCTGTAGTCTTTTGGGAAATGTGACAGGTCCCAGAAGACTACAGGACCATTCATGAAGTGCAGTGCTACTTGTGCATGAGCAGTGGGTACCTGGCTGTGAAGCCGCAAGCTAGCACATTATCAAGGGGTCGGGTGAAGTTTCTAGTGCTGACGTCACGCCGCTGCATGATCCCAGGTCAGCAGCAGCTTTCTATCTGAGTAATTCTTATTGCTTTTTATGGAGATTGCTTTTAAAGACACGTTAAATACTACGCGATTGGAGTATTATCTCTGGCTCCTGGTGAGCTTTGCTCACTCCAGCCTGATCCTATCCTGAGGTGCCATTGGATGCAGAGTATTGGGAAGTCAGATATACACGCCAATGATTTGTGACAGTGGTCACAGGCTTATATGCTGTTGTAAGGGCAACCATCCGTTCCGGTGAGTGTTTATTTTACAGGAAGATGGTGTCTGGTCTCTGAGCACTTAAAAGAAGAGTGAATTCACTTTTGGAAGGTGGTGAATGCTCTCTTTAATTTTCCTTATATTGTGATTTTTATTACTTTCATGAACTGCTTTTTCTGCACATGGACAATTTGATTTATTATTATGTATTGATATTATGATAATGCACAGTGGCCCTACATATGTTTTGTTTTAAAAAATTAAAAATGCTTTTATGAAAAGAAGAAAAAAAAAGAAAAAAGTGGCTCAAAAAGTAACACAGCTAAAAAAAAAAGAGTTTTTGTCAGGAGTTTATCATTATACATTGAAAACATACTTTTTTAACTTTCTGCAGTAAATAAAGCATTGGAACCAGTTTATTTCTCAAATGCAGAAATCCCTTCTATATTACTGCAAAAGAAAATGCGTTTCAAACAATGGATTTCTTTCAAACCCCTTCTCAGGAATAGTTTAAGTTATATTTTCACATCAGCATGAAAGGTAAAAGACAAGAACTGACATAGATTTCCACCATGGATAGAAAAACATAATAGAAAAAAAAACTGATTTGAAAAGGGAATACATTATTAGATTTGAAAGGTTTCATCCAGTGAGCGCAGCTGTCACTTATATCTTCGATGCATTCACTATGACGATAGATCTGGTGATATATCTAATCAAAGCAAGTATTTTAAGCTGTTAGCAAAAAGAATGGTGAATCTATAAATGGAAAGCACTGCCCTGAATTATCGGGATGGCCAGGAAGCAGTATTTAAGTATAGTAATTTGTGTCAGGAACTCAGAGAGTAATTAAAGGAAGAATAGTGCCATTATCTTCTACATTTGGCCTGGTCGTGTTCCACCACTGCAGCCACAAGAATTACAGGGGTCTAGGTGAATTATTTTTACACATAGCTAACGATATACGGGAAGTAGCTTTGTTAAAATCATTGTTTTCTCCACAAATGCATGTTTTTACATGAGATACCAATGGTAATGGTAAGATATTACATTGTAAAATCAATAATAAAATGTTACTTTTGCTTTTGTATAGCTCTTCGTGGCTTATCATGTTCCATTTTTAAAAGATTTCAAAAGATCATATTGATATTGTTTCAGATTTGAGGCCTGCAGTTCCTTAGATGTTGTTCTAGATTCTTTTAAAACCTCCTGGATGGGTCGTCGTTGTGCTCTTGGAATAATTTTGGTAGACCGGCCTGGTAAGGTTCACCACTGTTTCAAGTTTTCTCTATTTGTGGATAATGCCTCTCGTTGTGGTTTGCTGGAGCCTCAAAGCCTTAGAAATTGCTTTGTAACCCTTTCCAGAATGATACATGTCAGTTACTTTGTTTCTCATCTGTTCTTGAATTTCTTTAGATCATGGCATGATGTGTTGCTTTTTTGAGACCTTTTACCGTGCTTCGCTTTGTCAGACAGCTTCTATTTAAGTAATTTCTTGATTCAACAGGTCTGGCAGTAGTTAGGCCTGGGTGTGGCAAGTGAACTTTAACTCAGCTTTCCAAGAAATGTGGTTAACCACAGTTCATACATGATTTAGCAAGGGGTGGGGCAATTACTTTCTGACATAGGGCCAGACAGGTTTGGACAGCTTTTTTTCCTTAATAAGTGAAATGATGATTAAAAACTGCATTTTGTATTTACTTGGGTTATCTTTGTGTAATATTAGGATATTTGGATACAGCCTCTGCACATTTCAGCTTGACGTTGACTTTAACAGGATGCTGCCAACAGGTTGTATACTGTACCTGGACTCCCAGCAGAGAATTACCCCCAAATGCACACTGTACGACCTCTTGGGGCCCTGTGCATGAAGCCTAAATATGTGCTTTAAATGTATTTTTATTGTAGCAAGGGCGAACATCACTCAAGTAGTCTATAGTTAAAGAATATGTAAGCCCAACATTTCATATTCCTGATAGGTGCCTGCTGGACCATGTACTTGAAAAAGTATCATGTTCTCTTTGTATTGCTTCCTTTGAGCAAAATCCCTGGTGTTCCTGCCAGTCCCTCTGCTTTCCTATTTTTTAATAAAAAATATATATTCATTTTTAAAAACTGCACATTTCAGTTTCAGTTTTTGGCCAAGTGCATTCTGAATTTTCGTTTTCGACACCAGAATTTTCATTTCGGTGCACCACTAGTGATCACCCTGGTACTGTTTTTTAGATCTGGCGGACAGCTCTCTTGTACAAGCAATTGGAGCAGCTTACTAGCTGCTCGACTGCTTGTACAAGTAATGGGAGGGGGTGTTCCTTCCTCACTCCGCTCTCTCTGGATCCCTCATCCCACCAGGAGTCTCGAGCAACCAGCTTGCGAGTGTATAGTCCAAACGCACACGTTCCTGCGTTAAAAATGGCTGTGTGTATGCCTGATGAAGGGGTCCTGTGAGACTCCGAAACGTTGCCTTGCTGTAACTATGTGATCGCTCATTAAAACCTTTGGACCCATATTGGTGATCCTTGGTGTGCTGGTGACCTTTTTCCTTCCTAGAGCAACCAGCTGGTGCATCAGCCAGCTGACCAGACAGCAGAACAAAGCCAGAATCAGCTTTTATTGTAAGCCAGAAGTGATGACATGACATACGTGCAAAACTTTCTGCGCCATTTTGAAAAATCTGAAAGCATTAAAAACCACTGATCTTGGTGTTTTGAATGCTTTCAAGTGCATAGGAGGAATTTGGGGTCTCATAGACCCCAGATCCCTGCATAAAAAAAATTAAGTGAAATGTAAAAATAAAAAAAAATTATTAATTAAAAAAAAAATTAAAGTGCGGCCCCCTATGCTTGTGCGCAAACGGGAAACACACGTGCCGGTCCTGCACACATGCAAACAGCAATTGTCCCACACATGTGAGGTACCGCTGTGATGATAGATCACGGGCAGTAATTCTAGCACTAGACCTCCTCTGTAAATCTCAATTGGTAATCTGTGAATGCTTTTAAAGCATCCTCCAGTAATAGTAAAATCTACATCGTTTGTCGCTGTTGCCTGGGCGTGTGTAATTTTAAGGCGTGGCATGTTTGATATCTATTTACTCAGCTACAAAAAATTGGGTTATGTATTGTGTTTTTTGCAATAAAATTAAAAATAAGTGTATTTCTTCCCAAAAATTGTGTTTGAAAAACTGATCCACGGATACCATGTGACAAACAAAAAATGCTAAATTTATTCTCTAGGGCCTCTGCTTTAAAAAAAAAAACATATCATGTTTGGGGGTTCTAAGAAATTTTCTAGCAAAAATTACTGATTTTAAAATGTAAACAAAAAGTGCCAGAAATGGCTTGGGGCTAAAGTGGTTAAGCATTTCCAGAATAAGTTGTATACAGCGCATCCTTGTAAATACTTGGCATAATCTTATGTTTCCTTGGCACATAACATTTTCCACAGAATGTAAGTGGAAGCGCTCAAGCTGTGCTCTAAAGCAGTGACACATTTATTGCTCATATGAAGCATTTTTCAAACTAAATGAGTTATCTTTTTGTCCTCATCAGTTGTCCATAGAGCACATGGTACTGATAGCATTATCATATGTTTTTATTTATGCAGATCCTGTTGGTAATATTAGAGGTCATCCCTAAAAACTAGCAAGTCGTTTCTCTTAACTTGCCTTCTCTCTCTCTAACTGGATCAGAGCTGCAGTCAGTGCCTTGGGTAAAGAACATGAACATATACCAGGATAAGGGTCTTACATTTACATTTCAGTCAGTAACTTAATAACAGATTTTGGGATCCAAAGTTTGGAATGGGGGTGGGGCTTGGATGATGTCAACATGATGTTTACAAAACCATGTGGTGTGGAAGTGCGGTATCTGTAGAGTAGGAGTGGTCTGCATTAATGCCACTGTTGTTTTGAATGCTGTTATATTGTGGTGAGCTCCTGCACTTTCAAAATGTGAGCGTAATTTTTTGAGTGGGCTTTATTTACGTTTAAAAGGTTTAAGCACTATGTGACCTATGTAGTATGTCTTTGCCCTAATGCTATAATTCTGGCGGAGTGGACAATATATGAAGCTTGCTGGACAGAAGAACCTGACACCTCTTAAAGGGGACCTGACGCCTCTTACAGTGGTAGATAAAAATAGGAGCCGGAGTCCAGAAGACCCCATTTAAAGGGGACACATGCTTTTTTTATAACCTTACATTGAAAGTGTGGGTTATAAATACAAGGTGAGCGCACAACTGGTATTGGTTCACAGGGGGTAAGAAGTGGAGAAGACAAGAGTGGCAATGCACAAATAAAGGCACATAAGAAACACACGAGAGGCGTTGCTGCAAATGGACATTTTTTTAAAATTACGTCACACTTTTTTTGTGTAGCCTCCCTGGTGGTATTCCTGAGTGTAGCTCGGGGTAAAGTTCAGTACCACAAGCGATAACCCCGAGCTACACACGGGCTTACCATGTGGCGCTTCTCCACGATCCCTCGATCACTTACCTTGTCCTGCGCTCCAGCGATGTTCCTCCTGCAGTGTCCCCTGTAATGTACTCCGGCGGATCTGTCTTCTGGGTTCCGTCCCCTGCGACGTCAGGATGTACGGGGACGGAACGGCGGGAAATTTGAAAATGACAAAAAGTGACATTCACTAAGTTCACTAAAATAACATAGTAAAACATTACTGTATTAAAGCATTTCACATACATTTTGGCCCTAATGCTTTGTCCTGTGCCCTGCCTACATTTTTACTGTTCTTTCTGCCTGGAAACTGAGAAACGTCCATGGCGTCCAAAAAGTGTCCCTTTAGGTCAAAATCCATTTTAGACCAGCTAGAGAACAGCGATAGTAAATTAGAACTACTTGCAGAATTGAGTGATAATGATTTTGCGACTTTTGCTCAGTGATGTGCGAACTTGGCGCTATATTTCAAATTTCAGTGTTTTTGGTTCGAGTATATTATTGAATTAAATTTATTATTAATATATTATTATTTTTTATGATTATTTATTAAATTATAATTTATGATTTCCTGTTTCAATTTTTAACATACCCGGGATGTTTACTAGACTCTTGTTCGGACAGATTTCAGTGAGTTATTCCTAATAATTACAGGCCTACAATAAAAAAAATACATATTTCCATGCAAAAAAATGTACATGTACACAGAAATATGGACATAATCAGACCGTTAGGGAGGTTAAATCAAAATTTGGAATGGACCATGCCCTTTTCTGTCAGGAATACAACTTACAGTTATGCAGTGTACACAAGTTTATATTGGAGTACTGTTTTCTATAGCGGGGTCCACTTCAGAGCTGTGCAGTGAATGTACCTGCAGTGTTTAGCATAACTGATTTTATTGAACATTTGTTTACCTCATTACATGAAAGTAAGGTTAATAATATAACTTAGATTTCAAAATCTTCAGTTTTACTCAAATTACTTGATGCAAAAATGAATACACCCCACAACAAAAACTACTCCATCTAGTAGTTTGTATGACCTCCATGATTTGTAAGGACAGCACCAAGTCTTCTAGGCATGGAATGAACACACTGATGACATATTACAACATCTATCTTTTTCCATTCTTCAAGAACAGCCTCTTTTAGAGATGAATGCTGGATGGAGAGCGATGCTCAACTTGTCTCTTCAGAATTCCCCATAGTTGTTCAGTTCACTTTGTTCTTCTTCAGAAATGCAACAGTAGCTTTAGATGTGTGTTTTGGATCATTGTTATGTTGGAAAAGTGCACAACGACCAAGTGTATGGAGTGATGGTAGCATCTTCTCTTTCAATATAGAACAGTACATCTGTGAATTCATGATACCATCAATGAAATGCAGCTCCTCAACACCAGCAGCACTCATGCAGCCCCACAGAAGGACACTGCCACCACCATGTTTCATTGCAGGCACCATGCATTTTTCTTTGTACTCAACACCTTTGCAACACCATACAGTTTTGAAGCCAGTTTAGTCCAAAAACCTTTATCTTGGTCTCATCACTCCAGAGTACAGAGTCTCTGTAGTCTTCTTCTTTTTCAGCATGGGCCCTGGCAAATTCTAGGCAGGCTTTTTTGTGCATGTGCTTTAGGAGAGGCTTCCTTTGTGGATGACAACCATGCATGCCATTCCTCTGCAGTGTACGCTGTATTGTGTCACAGGAAACCATCACTCCAGTTTGACTTTCTACTTCTTTAGCTAACTGCAGTGAACATGCATGGCAATTTTCTTCAACCCTTCTCATCAGAAGATGTTCCTGTCGAGGTATTAACTTCCGTGGACGGCCTGGACGTCTCTGTAAAATGGTTGCAGTTCTATCTTTGTTAAATTTTTGATCTTCTTGCAGCCTTCACCTTTCTTGTGCAAAGAAATTAATTTCTTTCTCAGGCCTTGTGACATTTCTCTTCCATGTGGTGACAGCATGAAATGGGAAGGGGTTTTCTTTGTTATGTAACACCCTTTTATAATCAACTGTCTGCTGGACACCTGTTTAATGAATAATTAGACTCGCCTGTAGTTGAATTCTTGTTTTATCTGTATTTTGTTGTCTAAAATGTAGCTTTGCTCTCAATACTTTCATTGGGGTGTATTCATTTTTGCAACATGGTCTTGAATTATTTGTTAGGAAAAATACATTGTTGTGCGTGCAAAATAACAAATCTTGTTTGCAATCAATGTCCCGTATTTGTGGGAGTATTTTGTAGTATAGTGTCCCATAAATGTTGATTCTGAAAGGAAGGGAAAGGTTTTCTGACAAATGTGTTGGGGTGTACTCATTTATGCTGAGCACTGTATCTGCTGCACAGATATGGGCACTTTATTATGCGTCCCCTCTGGTTGCTCATGTGGCATCAGAACATGCAAAGCACCTCAGCGCCATGCACTAACTGTGTAATTACTCTGTGCTGTGCCGCAATTAAGGACAGGCGCCTAGTTGCAGAATGCCCCAATTCCCTAATTTCAGCAAACGTTTAGGTAAATTTTGATACAAAGTGGGGTTGATTTACCAAAAGAGCATAGATTGTTCACACAGCAAAGTGAATGTTCTCTTCACTTAAAGTAGAATTCCAGCTAAAGCCTAATTAGTCCTAAAAATGTTCCTGTCCCCCTCCTAACACCTATGCTTACTAACCTGTAAAAAGATGTATATACTTACCTATTTTCAGCCCACTCTGGTCTGGTCACGTGATCTAGCTCCACTGTATCAGCCAGTGGAGGCTGCAGATGAGAGACTAGTGACAACGGCTTCAGCATGGGAACCTTCCACATGGAAGAAAATATATCTGAAATATATTTTTAAAATATTCTTCCCAAATATATTGACATATATTTGAAATGCTACAATTTTGGCCATATTCAATATATTTCAAAATATATTTCAATAAATAAATATATATATATATATATATATATATATATATATATATACTCTGCATGTTAAAATGTGTTTTTATTACAAAATATATGAAAACTATTTTTAAAAAGGCATTTCAAATATACTATATGTCTTTAAAAATACAAATCTACATTTTTGGAATGCATTTACAAATATATGGAAAAATATATGTTAAAATGACTTTTTTATATGTTATAAAAAATCTGAAGAATATATTTTATTATTCCATTATTCTAAATAAATGTGCACTTCAGTAAATTCTAAAACAATGTTTGTATTTTAGGCTACCGATCCCTTTAATACTACTCCTTATATTTTTCACTGATTAGCACTTTGCTGTTCAAAGCCAGACCCTGTTTATTAGGACAGAAATTCAGACACCGTCATAACAGCTTATAATAGATTCTATTCTATTATCTCATAGCAAAACGTTCTGAAATACAACCTGCACAAAGCAGAGATTGTAATTTAATGGGATGATCCAATATTCAGAAAAATGCAGCCTGTCAGCTGATAAGGAAAGGTTGTCAGTAGCTGCATTCAAATATTCCATGGTAGAGCCCTTAAAATTGAAGCTTGCCTTATGTATAGGTAAGAAATATACTTTGATGGGTATTCTTCAAGTGGTTATTATCGAAAGAAATTCCTGGGCTCCAAAATGTACAGCACATTTTTCTGTTCTAGATATGTCTCAAGAGAAAAGGATGGCTTTGGAACTTAGAAAGCTTATGGAATTTTGCAAGTGATACTTATAGTCTGATTATGGTGCTTTAAAGAACTCTATAGTATCTAAAAATACATATTTGTATAATGCTTGCAGGGGACATATAGAGCGCATAGGCTGTAATTACTCCCCTGGGACTCACAGCTGTTGCATACAGCCACGTATTAGCCCCCCCCCCCCCCCGGTCACATCAAGCCCGACTTTGAAATCCCTTGACTTACAGTAAAGTTGCAAAATTTCAAAGTCGGGGGACACGCCAATTTCAGGTGCGATTTGTAAGACATCTGACACAGATGTCTATGTAAATCTCACAAAAAGTACTACATGTACTACTTTAGAAATCGGTGAGGTTCCAACCAAGTCGGAACCGCACCAATTTCAACGCTGTAATTGCGGACAATAGGGTGCGACTTGGCATGCGATTTGCAAATTGCATGGCATGCAAATCGCATGCCAAGTCACACCCGGGGTGTTAAGATGATTTAAAAGATGCGGCTATGCGTGCATGCGCATTGATATGTGATCCAAAGCACACTATTTGCACTCATACTATACATCTGTGCTCACTTCTGAGCTGCGGGTTCTGAGAGAGTGACCACGCAGGCTATGCACACTGTATAGCCCCTGTATTAAAAAAATTACTGCAATGGAAAAAAGCAAGAATAAAAAAAAAATATTATTTTGATTAGAAATGTTCATATCTTCCTACTGTTGATTACTTTATTCAGTGTTTGGGAAGGTGGTAAGGAAGCCTTTTGCTAATGTCCTCATTTATATATCCAATTTATTTTTTTCCAGTGGTTTTTAATAAATAGCAACCTCTCCTAAGACCAACTGAGTCCTGATTTCTAAAAACAAACAAAAAAAAACAGCGTTTAAGGGTCCAGTCAAATTTTTGCCTTGCATAAACTCTCATGTGTTGTGCAATGTGTCATATGTTAATTTGGAATACAAACAAACATTGGTGCAGCACTGAAAAAAATGAATAATGTATTAAAGTGCAATACTATAAATATTATTGATATGGCGATATTAAATACAAGTAATAACACAGAAGTGAATGAAGAGCTGCAATGAGCACAATGAAGCAAGTGTGGCTGTGAAAGTCATTAAACAAAAAAGTGTTCATATGATGGTGAGGGTCTGACACACACCGGTCAGAAAGGTGTGCTGCACACGAATCCTATTGCACAGATGGTATCAGATTCTTCCATGTGACTTTTATCCATGCAGGGAATTGATAAAAATGAGCACTCACCAGATGCACATAGTAAAAGCGCAATCTGTTGAATCATATTTTCACCAAGGATCTGCAGGAAACCCCCTTTAAATGGACCAGACAGACAGCATGGGAATAGCCTCTCTCCTCTGAATCTAAGACTGCTCTGCCACCGTTCTCCAACTGGAGTCCTGGAAATCGTTTAGAGCCTACTCATTGTGGGTCCATACGCTTAGAACAATCTTGCAAGATGAGTATGATGGCCGTTTGTAATCCTTTAGTCATCTCTTCAGTAATTTTTTAATTTCTGCTTCCAGTATGCCTTGTGTGGCCATGACATCAGTTCACGTTGACATGACACTAGGGAAACGTTACCAGTCAACTTAATAGTAGACCCAACATATATTAAGTCAATTGCGCCTTCCCCTTTAATTGGGGTTCTTATATATTACAGAATGGGGTCCTTATATATCACTGAATCGATCACCACTCCAGCCACCAGATGATTTACAATCCAGGTCCATCCTCCATAATGCTTCAAACCAGGACATTAGAAAGCTCCTTGCTGCAGTGCTATTCCTGTTAATTCGGGGCAGCACAGTGGCTAAATGGTTAGCACTTTCACCTGGCAGTACTAGGGTTATTGGTTCAAATCCCAACCGCAGCACCACCTGCCTGGAGTTTGCATGTTCTCCCTGTGCCTGCATGGGTTTCCTCCAGGTACTCCAGTTTCGTCCCACACTCCAAAGACATGCTGGTAGGTTAATTGTCTTCTGTCTAAATTGGCCCTAGTATGTGTATGTATGAATGTGAGTTAGGGACCTTAGATTGTACACCCCTTGAGGGTTAGGGACTGATGTTAATGTACAATATATATGTAAAGTGCTGCATAAATTGATGGCACTATATAAGTACCTGTAATAATAATAATAGTTTGAATTGTGTCAGCCCATTCATTTGAATCAACTTCCTAATGACCCGAAACACGTTGAAAAATGTGCAGGTACAACTTTTAGTAATGCAGAACACAAACAACACGCAGTAGCATGTTACCATGCACTGTGGTGTGCTGCAACGCAGGAGCAGTGGGGTGCCATTCAGAATTGACTACACCACAGTGCACCAACATGCATAACATGCATTGTGGGTAAACACAAGTTCACAAATTCAGCCTTAAAGGATAAGTTCTTGCATTAGTAACATGTTTCATGGTACACTTGCATTCAGGTTACTAAAAGCAGCAGCCCACCCTAAAAAAAAAATAAAACAAAAAAAGAGTCTCCGTTGTAGACTGTGGAGGGTTTAAATAAACTATACTTTTTAAGTGATAGTCTGCTTTGAGCAGGTGTTAAGGCAAAAAAATAAAAACATTTTTATAACAAACAATTTTTTAGCATTTCATTTATGGCATCTCCCTGGCTTGTATTTTCAAACTGGCTGAGTGCTCCATAAAACAAGATCACTGCTTCGGCTAAGCAGTCTAAACTAGCACTTCAGAATATTTTCAGTATGTGATTACATTTATAAAGTTTCTGCCAAGGATAGGGCAGGGGAGTGCATGTACAGGTGCACTCATCCTTTGAAAGTCCATTTTATAGTGAATATATATCATATACAGTATGTAATACTTTTATGGGGATTATAAATATGTCAGTGGTGAGAAACGAAAACACATATCATTAGCCCAATACAACTTCATAATACCTTAATTTTCTAGAAAATGTACATATTAAAGTGTTACTAAACCCACAACAGTAAAATCAGTCTGTATATGCAGCAAAGCACACTTGTTATACTCACTGTGAAATCTAAGGGGTTAATCCTCCACATTGTGTAAAAAGGCTGTTTGTTCATGTCTTATCTGATCCTCTCCTTCTTCTGCTGTCCACAATTCATCTGCTGATAGGACAGAGCTCTAGGAGTCACTGTGCACATGATCAGTTTAGTGTGTATTTCTAGCTTTTTTTTTTTTTCAAGTGATCAGCACAGGTCAATCAGGACTGTCCAGACAGAGGGTCAGGGGTTATGCAGCCTCATAGGACAGTCAGAGAAGAATAAAAACTCCTCCTACAAGATTCAACCAGTGCTCAGCTGGACACTGATAGAAGTCACAAGACTGCTATATACTGCTGATGAGAAAAGGTATTTAGCAGTTTGAATTTACTAAAATAATTTCATTTCCATGTTGTGTGAACTGTGGGAGACCAGATATAGTGAATGCAGGGTCATGGGTTTAGTAACACTTTAAATGATCTTCTCCTGCTAGGAATCTATGTGCCCCTAAACATTTTAGTGTTGACCATTCATTTAATACCATGTCCTTGCTACACACATGGGGCATGTTTATAAAAACAACCACTGTGACTTTCACAAGACATTCATTGGTGGTGAATCAACCACCTAGAAGATTCACCCACAGTGAATGTGTGCGGATATCAGACTCATGGAATTATAAACATGTGCTTATTTTCTTTGCTTGCCAAATTTTGAGCTTTTAAGTTAATTATTGAAGGCCAGGGATTTAAATGCAGAAAATATTTTTATCATCTATGTTCCTGACAAAAGTTTGACAGGTTGAGGCTCATCGAGCGAACTGCAAAGTGCCCCCTTCCTCGTCCCCGCAAAAGAAAATTATTTTAAAGAATGGAAACTCTTGTTGGTGATATTATGGATACAAAATAAAGTTATATAAAATAATAACACATTTCATGAGCACTTTATTAATTATATATATATATATATATATATATATATATATATATATATATATACACACAGTGCTCAGCATGAATGAGTACACTCCTCTTGAACTCCTCAATGAACATAAGAACAATTTCCAAAATTTTGACAAAACTGAGTTTTACAGAACATTTGTTTAGCTCATTACATGAAAGTAAGGTTAATAATATCACTTACATTACAAAATCTTCAATTTTACCCAAATTAGGTGATGAAAAAATGAATGCACCCCACAACAAAAACTACTTCATCTAGTATTTTGTATGACCTCCATAATGTGTAAGGACAGCACCAAGTCTTCTAGGCATGGAATGAACAAGTTGGTAACATTTTGCAACATCGATCTTTTTCCATTCTTCCAGAACAACCTCTTTTAAAGCCTGGATGTTGGATGGAGAGTGATGCTCAACTTGTCTCTTCAGAACTCCCCATAGGTCTTTGATTGGGTTCAGATCAGGAGACATACTTGGCCACTCAATCACTTTCACCCTGTTCTTCAGAAATACAACAGTGGCCTCAGATGTATGTTCTGGATGATTGTCATGTTGGTAAAGTGCACAATGACCAAGGGCACAGAGTGATAGTAGCATCTTCTCTTTCAATTTAGAGCAGTACACCTGTGAATTCATGGTACCATCAATGAAATGCAGCTTCCCGACACCAGCAGCACTCATGCAACGCCACAGAAGGACACTGCCACCACCATGTTTCACTGTAGGCACCATGCATTTTTCTTTGTATCCATCACCTTTGCGACACCACACAGTTTTGAAGCCATCAGTTCCAAAAACATTTATCTTGGTCTCATCACTCCAGAGTACAGAGCCCCAGTAGTCCTCTTATTTTTCAGAATGGGCCCTGGAAAATTCTCGGCGGGCTTTTTTGTGCATGGGATTTAGGAGAGACCCCCATGCATGCCATTCCTCTGCAGTGTACAACATATTGTGCCTTGGGAAACAATCACCCCAGTTTGGCTTTCTATTTCTTAACTAACTGCAGTGAGCTTGCATGGCAATTTTCTTCAACTTTTCTCATCAGAAGACGTTCCTGTCAAGATGTTAACTTCCGTGAACAGCCTGGACGTCTCTGTGAGATGGTTGCAGTTCCATCTTTGTTAAATTGCTGTATTACTTTTGCTACAGTATTTTGACTGATAAGTAAAGCTTTGCTGATCTTTTTGTAACCTTTACCTTTCTTGTGTAAAGAAATTATTTTTTTCTCAGGCCTTGTGACATTTCTCTTCCATGTGGTGCCATTGCTGACAGCATGAAATGGGAAAGGGTTTTCTTTAAGTAACACCCTTTTATAATCAACCCTCCTAGATTGTAAGCTCCAAGGAGCAGGGCCCTCGAACCCCTCGTGTATTGTATTGTTACTGTATTGTCTCATGTACTGTCCCCCACTATAATGTACAGCGCTGAGCAAACTTTTTGGTGCTATATACTGTATATACATACATATATATATATATATATATATATATATATTACTGCCAAAACTAAAGTACCATTGCAACTTTGGCAGCTGAAGGTAAAACATATCTTTTTTGAGAGAGTAAAGTAATTTTAGAAAGAACATAGTGAGGACATCAAAGTTAGAGCTGTGGGTTTATCTCTGGCATTTGACAGAACTGAGTCTTAGAAGCCATGTGACAAGCACCATCTCCTATGCTTTGTTCGCATGTCACATCCTGAACTTCCAGCTTTGAAAACTGACATCCTATGAACATAAAAATAGTCTAGGCCTTATTCCTACAAATACTGAAGGATCAAAGGAGACAATCAAACAAAAGCTTTTTTATAGTGTCCTGCATCTAAAGATTTTGATCAAACTGTGCATTTTTATAAGATTAATACAAGTCTTTAACAAGATTGCAAATGTTGTATTTAAAGTCTTTAGGACACTTACTGAAATCCCTTTTTAATTACAGCTTTTATTAAAGTAGTAACAAAACAGTGAATAAAATAAAAAATCATTCAGCTACAAAGACAAACACAATATCCAGTAGACAATGTCAATATCTGCTAGGAATACATTAAAGCGCAAGTACTTTGCAGCAAGTTGAGTATCATTTTCCCTTCCTTGCTACTTTGGTTAATACACTGGCTGTCACTGATACTAACTTCCTTACTATACTATACATTGATTGTGTGTGTGAAGTCCTGGAATGTTGCCTCTTAGCATGACAGCCACTGCCACAATTCTTGCTATAGGATGATAAAATTTTTTAAAGGGGCTTTTCCTCTTTTCAAAAATATGCTATAATGTGTTTATTATTTATGATTGTGGGAAGGATTGGGTGTGTATTTGTCAGAGACATTGAGGTTCACAGCACTATCAAAACCACCTGGCTTTGTTATTAAACCTTGAAGTCCAAATTAATGGATGAAATAGGTCACTGGTATGACTTTCTTTTGGCAAAAACACAACATAAATAAGGGACCAGAATGAGAGGCACATTCCCTTTGATAATGTGCTCTTGCCACGAAACGCGTTAGGGATAAGGATACCTCTCATATTACTTGTTACCCACATGGTCCATGCATCTGACTGTCGGCCATCTTTTTGGATTCTGTTAATCAGCTTTTCTGGATATCATTATGTAAGTGTGCTACTTGTTCTTTAGCAACCTTTTGAATAAGAATTACTACACTATCAAGATTTCTCTCTTTTGGGTCTTATTGCTGAGTCCCTAAGGTGATCTCCTGATACGAAAGCACACCACCCCTGGCGAAAGATGATATAAGGCAAATTCGTGTAACTGTAAGGAGGCGTACCCCCCCCTGGTGGTAGGAGACGGCATGATTGATGCAAAGTTGTTCCTGAGGTCCCTTCGCTGATGATCTTTGGGCTGTGACCGGGAGTAGGTCATTATACTCCAATGCGCTTTTTCCTGCGCTATCTGGTTAGTGCGTTTTGCAGCTATTCTCCTATCACGGAAGTCACGAATTTGATTGATACACGGATGCACTTCTAATGACTCTAACATCCCTATCACTATATGCACTTTGTTTTTGGTCGGATGAATCATTAATACTTACCCGTCCATTGTTTGCATTAATTTGTGCGTTTAAGTTGGTGCATGTTATACCTTTAATGTATTTCTTTTAATCCGGATGTGCATACGCTAATTTCTTCTCACTACATGCTCAAGCGCTGCATTTCTGGTGTTTTTATTTGTCTATGAGGAGGTTATACGAGGTTTACCTTCATGCTAGCAGCTTGAATCTTTGAGACCAAGCGCTCGTCTTTTATCCCATTTTACAGTACGTTTTGGCTAAAAAAAAAAAAATGGTTGGAGGAGCAATGGAACAAAGTCAAAAAGTCTGACATTGTAATAAAAAACAGAAACATATAAGAGGACCATACATAAAAATAAGAGGGCCTGTTTGTTAAGAACTGCCTTACCAGAGCCAGTGAGCTTATTTGGAAATCTACTTATATTTCACCATTCAAATGAACCTTGAAATGTTTCCTTCTGGAGTCCAGAAAAACTACAAAACTTCAACTAAGAATAGAGATGAGAACAAAGGAAGTCTGATCATCCGACGTCCCCCTGGGGCAATGAATAAGCGCTGTCTTTACTGTGAAACGCATTTACCTGCCAGTCCTCCACTTTATTTCCACTGTCTGTATTGGTTTTATCTTGGTTCAATAAAGTGTTTTTTTTGGAGTGCAGCCGATCAGATGTCCTTTGTTCTCCTCTATGCGCACGCGAGCTGGGCTAGCACCTATAGCAGCCGTTGTGCTTGGAGATTCAGAGTCTCTCTACCTTGAGCAGCAGTAAACATAAAAGAATAGAGACTGTTCAGCCTGAAAAGTGAATGCGCACCCAGCTTAGCAGGGTGGGAATTAGGGATTAAAGATAACTCCCTTTGGAGCCATGCTTCTATATATGTCTTTACTTCATACATTACTCATGTATACTATTGTTTTAGAGTCAGGGGTGTATTTACCACAAGGCAAACAAGGCATTTGCCTATGGTGGGATTTTTTAGGGGGGCAGCACCTATCCTCGGAAGAAGGGACAGAAGAAGGGACACACACGGCATGGGGACCAAGTGGGATCCAAGAGAGGCTGCGGGCTGCTTGACAGTGTATGCAGAGCCTAACTCTCATTCCAGGGGATGTCTGAAGCTGTGAAGGTGAGTTTCGTTTTCTCTCTCGCTGGGGGGGTGGGGTGTTATGGCCGGTGCATGGAAGGTGGTGGTAGGCTTTCTCGGGTAAGGGGGAGGGGGTGGAGGGGGAGTGGTGTTGGTTGGTGTCAGGCTTTCTCTGTGGGGGGGGGCGATTTTTGTGTTGACTAGGGCAGCACAAAACCTAAATACAAGGCTGATTAGAGTGTGTTTTTGTAGGAAGTCAATTTATCCCAGTTTAAGTGTTTTTTTTAAGTTTGCTTTTAGGAGTTTTTTTACTACCCTTTTTTCTTTTTTTTTTGTTTTTGAGCTGCTTTGGGGGCTTTTTCCCTTTTAAATACATTTTTATTATTTTTTCATTGTTCGCCATCATTTGTTTTTTAGTGCCCATATTTTTCCTCTGTATGCTTTGGCGTTTTTTTGGACATTATAGATTTTCTTTTTGCATTTGCACATCAGCATTTTTATGTCGTGTCATCCTAGTGTAAAGGCAATGTTCACCTGATACCTATTTTTCTTAGTTTAATGGCAGCCGATGGTGTATTTATTTTCCCCTTGTGCATTGAATCCTTATCCTCATGTCTCTCCGTGGGTGGAGTGAAACACGTTGGGCCCGTGGCCTGGTTGGAGCCCGGGCTGTCATACACCTTCTTACGGGGACTTCCAGGACTTCTCTCTTTTTCATTAAAGTTATATGAACTGTCTTTTCTTGCATACTTCATGTCATATTCAAACACTGACTAAGTAACATCTGAACGATTATCCATGCAGCAGTGTCAAAAGTAAAGAGAGACTTGATGTATATTTCTATCACATTAAACATGCACAAAAACACGGCTAATCTAAAAAAGCCCCAAATCTGTCCCAATATCTTTAATTGTACAATGACAAAAGCTATCCTAAGTGACTGTAAGAGAGAATAAGCAGCTATGGGGGTGGTGGAAGGACAGTACAGAACTCATTGAATATCCCAGGAATATTTAAACAGTGCAAAGTGCTAGTTCTTGGACACGGGTACCAGCGGAACTGGCACATTCCTGGCCAAATCCACCTTTATTGAGATTAGTACACTAATCCTTATCTATACATTGTGCCTGATTCTGCCCCGAAATAATCCCGCCAGCCATAACAATAGGGGGGAAACAATATAATATTTTGCTGATAATAAACAAGGTAAATAATTCAATCTTTGTGTAGAGTATTAGTGTAAAATGTCAATGGTTCATAACCTAGTTGATTTAGCAGTGGGTCTTCATAACTGACTTGGCTATTGGGTCCTACATACTTGATTCCCTTTATTTTTTTTTTAGCTTAGACTCAGCAATTGAAAAGGATAAATAATGAAGTGTTCTTGCATGGCAAGACCACTTACTGTTATCTCACATATATATTCTTATTATTATAACCAAATTTACCACCCTAACTCCTCCCACAGTTTTTACACTACATAGACGGTAATATACCGAAATGTGCAGATTGTTCCCGATTGGTGAGCTATTACTTTGTGGAACATTTCGCCGAATGGTTCACAAAATATTGGCGTTTTTGTGGTGAAATTGGTCCCATAGGAATGAATGGCGGAATGTTCAAAACTAGAGTGGGAGCTGACAAAAGCTAGAGTGTGAGCTGAAAAATCAGGACATGATTTCTAAACTGCCATCACTCTCTCATTTTCAAGCCCACCTACACAAATCTTATATCAAAATGTTCAGCTATCCCTGATGCCACTAAAAATGTCCACGGCTCAGCCATAGTCCTGATAGTTTTCACAATATGACCATTTGTTTGCAACTCACGCCGTCCATTGACATTCATTGAAACTCCCCTCTGGCCACCTCAAATTTGAAGGGCAATTTCTAAACTGCGACTGTGCCTTCATTTTTAGTATTTCAGAGACATACTATGTGTAAGGGACCACCCGGCGGTACCACTAGCACTCCACTGAATAGGCGTCCCCAGAGCACGGAATCTAAGTTCCAAGGTGCTTGTTCACCAGGGCACCTGATGGTGGGGATGGACTTGGAGCACCCTGAGACCAGGTCGTGGCTACTGGGTAAACCAGTCAGTGGTAGTGGTATACGCCGAGGGCTCCCACGGGGGAGAGCCTGATATGAGGAGGTCTGAAGACCCCACTGGGAGGGACGGATGGATGGATGGATGGATGGCTGAGCAGGTGCGAAGTCTGACAGGCCGGGTCGGAGAATAGTCGGGTCACACGCCAGGTCAGCAACAGCAGGTCAGATCCAATAGGGGGCATCCAAGAGAGAGGTCAGGCAAAGCAAGGGTCTGGGCAGGAGAATATAGCAAGGTCAGAGCACAATCCGGGTCAGCAACTTACAAATCACAGGTTCACAGATACAGGATACAGGGAAGACCAGAAGGCACTGAATGACAGCTCAGGGCCATTTAAATATCCCGCACTGCGCTGTCATTGGTGCCACGCGCGTGCCCACGGTCCCTACTGCGCATGCGCGAACTCCCTCGTTGCGGTCGGCTGAGCCTATCGCGGCGGTGATCTCCAACACTATGCATCAAAATGTAGGTCTGGGTCTTGTGATTTATACTTTTTAAAATACAACCGTTTGAAGATGGCAATCGCCAGTGAAGTGAGCAAGTTGGAGCAATTTGTTTTTAACCGCTCTTCTCTGCCCTTGCTGTAGAGTGAGTTGCCATAGGAACCCAGGTGTGTGAGCAGGCAGCAGAGTGACAAAAGCTAGAGTGTGAGCTGAAAAATCAGGACATGATTTCTAAACTGCCATCACTCCCTCATTTTCAAGCCCTAGACTACTGGTGGAGGCAAGAACACTTCACACAATTTCCCCAGAAATTGTAGCTTTTCTAGTTCTTATTATTCTTCTATTATTCTATATTTAAGCAGTATAAACAATTTGTCAAAGTGAACAATACTCTTAACCACTAAACTGACAATTTTTACAATAAAAAGGTCAGACAGTAAATGTGATAAAAAGTGAGCATTATTATAAAATAAATTTGCATGGTGCTTGAACTATGTATGCCAGAAGCTGCCGTCTGATGGCTCTTTGTTTTACCAATTATGTGTAGTGCTGTTTATCAGACATGAGTAGCATAGTGTACTTTAGTCAGTGTACTATTGTTAGTCTTGGGATGCTTTCACACTGATCTGTTTTTGTTCAGTTTAAAAAAGGAGAAGAAAAATGCATCCCTTTAATTCCTATGGAGCTCTTTACACTGGTCCATTTTGCTTCAGTAGTGTTTTTAAAAGTCCTGTTTGCTGCATTTTTAGTGCATGTTTGTTCAGTTAAAAAACCCACACCACAAATGCATCCCTCCATTGAAATTAATAGAAACCGCACCAGAAGCACATCAAAAACAAATCAAAAACGCAACGCACCTTTAGGAAGTGCTTTGTCCAGTGGGAAAAAAATGCAACACAGCAAAAACACATAAAAAATGCAACACAGCAGAAATGTATAAAAAAACACAGCAAAACGCATATGCATTTGTTATGCGTTTTTTCACCTAGAAGCTGTTATTGATACCTGGTCAGAAGAGAAAAGCAGTGTACATCCAGGCACTGGAGAAACTATAAGGAGTAGTTACTTTAAAATTAAGGTATACCTCCCAACATCAGAAGTTGAATCAGAGAGACAATCTGGGAAGGAGAAAACATGCAGCGCAAGGTGCATGCTGCTGCAAAAAATGGAAGTGATTATTTTGCACTTAAAAGAGAAGTGTGGACTTAATTTTTTTCCCCAATTATACTTACATAGGTGGATGCATCATCGGTCTGATGTTGCATCTGTCCCCCGCCAGCTCTAAGTATGAGAACTCAGCGATCACATGACCGCTGATCGCTGAGTTTTCACAGCTGTTCTGAGCAGAGAGCGGCGACTGTCAGTCACTGCTGGCTGCTCTGTGCCCCCAGCGCTCACTGGGGCACTGGGTTGTGGTGGGGTAGGGAGGGGCTTAATCAGGCTCTCAGGAACTTGCAAGAAGCTGAGCCAGGTGCCACTCCAGACTCTGGGGTGGATCCCGACTTTGAAGTCGGAAACTTACCCCAGCCTGGACTGGCTGAGTGACATCATATCAAACTGTACTCCTGTGATCCACAGAAGTTCAGCCAAAAGAGCTTTAGCTGTATTTCTTCTTTAATATTGGGCATTGCCAAAGAGGACATGTCTACACACATATGCTGCAGTTCTTGTACTCACATAATTCTCTTTAATGCTGTACCATGATCAAGAGTTTCACATACACACAAAAAACTCAGGCCCCCATCACACCTGAGTGTTTTGTAGAGCAAAACTCCAAGCTCCAAAATGCTCATGGAGAAAATAAATCAATATTACTCTATGGAAATGGTTGACATTTCTACTTCAAGTTGCCTGAAGCAGAACGACTGAAGCTCAAAAATGTTTTGGCGCTACTTTTGCAGCTCCATTCAGGCACATGGATGCATTTTTGGCGTGTTTTCATGCGCTTTAGTGTGTTTTGAGTGTTTTTCTGGCATGGCAAAACATGGCAACAATTGATGTCAAAGATGACATTTTTCTCTATTAGCTAATACAAAAATGCCAGAACTCAAAAAGCCTGAAAACGCCTGAATAAATCAAGCACAAATGTTCGCAAATGCGCATAAAACACGCAAAAATGCTATGCTCAGGTGCGAATGGAGACTAAAGGACTACTCTTAAAAAATAAAACAGAATATTGACAGAATGCTAAGAAGTTGTCTGAGCTGGACTTTGGGGAGAACTTCATCAAAGCTGTTGGAAACTGCTTAGTACAGCCTTTCTCAACCTTTTCAACACAGAGGAATCCTTGAAATAACTTTCCCCTGCTAAAAATTACTCTATCTACAAATCATGAAAATCAGTGTGATGGTCAGTGGGAAGAATGCTCCTTACACTTGTGGTCATTGGGAAGAATTAACCTCTTACAGATACTAAAAAGATCAATGGTGTCAGTGGAGACTTATCTGCGAGGCAGAAAATGCTCATTGCTCAAGGAACCTCTGGAGGAACTCTATGGTTCCATGGAACCCTGGTTGGGAAAAACTGACTTGTATCTAGCAAAAAACACTTTGGTCAGGTATGTAATATACAACCATCAGCATCTAATGTACAATATAGTGTACAACATGCAGCAGTCTGCAGTATGACTTTGGCCTTTCTATTGCTTTTTAGCAGGGGGAAAGGAAAAAATACCCAACTGCTGTTGTCAGTGGAAGGAAGAAATGATCAGTGTTGCTCTTAAGAGGGAGGACAACAATGTCTGATATTGGCGGTTAGTGGAAAGAAAAATGTCCAATGTTAGTGATCAGGGGGTTGACAAACTGTCACTGAAAAAAAAGTAATGGTGTTTGGTGTGTGTGATTTGTGGTCAATGGGAGTAACGAGGGGTGGGGGGGGGGGGGCATTGGTGCTTAGTAAAGTGAAAAGGGCATATTTATGTTTAGTGTAGGGCCAGAGCATCTGTGAAAAACATCCCAAGCAACAGAAAATAGGCACAGACTGTGTTCCTATAAAACACATTATTCTCTGAGAGCTGTTTCCTGGAGCACTTCAAAGCTCTGATTCCACAGTTCCCACAGCTACATGCCTGGTTCTTTCTCTTTATCCTTCTGGGCCAGCCGCAAGAGTTAAATTTGGTAAGGATGGAGGGTGGGGTTCAGGGGTGGACTGACAACACATGGGGCCCCCGGGCAATAGGGGATCATGGGGCTCCTGTGTCCTTGCCCAAACTCAAAAAAGCCTATGAAAAAGGTACCAGGGGCATTTCATGGGGCCCCCTACTGACCCCAGGCCCTCGGGAAGTGCCCGAGTTTCCAAATGGTCAGACCGCCCCTAGTGGGGTTACAGCGCTGACTGCGTGTGGCATTGGCAGTACGGGTAATAGGAGTCACAGTATTACCTCCCTTCTCACAGTAGGCAGGCTGCTAGAGAATGATGTCAATTGTGTACTACCTATGCCATTCCACTGACCACCAATGCCAGGCTTTTTGCCTAATGCTCCGGATGCACATACTGGGGGGGGGGGGCATTTTAACAATCACCTGCTCCTGTCCACGGATATTCACAAACTGTCCATAATTTAATGGACAGTTAGGAACCCTGCCAGTTACTTAGCAAATGTAGTCTGCTCTGTGTAATGCTCATAGAAAAATGTGGTAGCGAAGCTCTGCCACTACGAAGACGGCCCCTCAACACAGAGCAAAGCAAAGGTCAGTGATAGGAAATGTCACACTGCAGGAAGACCACATACTGGTGACTTGCCAATTGCCCCCTGATTGCCTTTTCTGGGCACCACTTAAAGATTTCAGTTCCTCTTTAACGCTACATATGCCTTGGAAAATCTAGTGTGGTGCCATGTGGATTTATTCTTAGTTCAAGTCTCTGTTTCATTCATTTTTCATTTATGGTACTGTAATCACAAACAAATACAAAAATTGTATGAATTCATCCATGATACGATGCCATCTCAAGCAAGGACACTGAAATAAGACATAATTATAGTAAGAATCATAAATATACTCATTTCATAGTGCCTTCTGGATCAGATCAATAACTAAGGCCCTGAACAAAAAAAAAAAAAAAACACTCACTCACTGAACTAAGATGTTATTTTTCTTTTATAACAGAGTTGCAAATACATTCTTGCCTGCTGCTGTATTTGTTGCAGAATCTTAATTAGATTCTTAATTCCTTACAGAAATTTGTTTCCTTGGTTTGCTTCCAGGGACTTCAAAGTACTCAAATAGTGGAATATATCCAGATACACTTAATGGAATAGACAGACATGGTTTCTGTATTTACCATCGGAACAAGTGCTGTCCTTAACCAAAGCTTTGGGGAGCGTTGAAGGGAATTAATCACGTTATCAAACTTTGCAGGATGTGATGTGTAAATATTTGAATGCAGGTTGTTGTAATAATTAGGTGAGTTACATAATTATATTTAATTTGAAATACACAGGAAATAAACCATCATTAAACATTTGATTATGTTCATGCTCAAAATCAATAAAGATGTCAAAATGTATTGGCTGACTGTGTTTTAGAAAGAATAAATCATTGAGCTAAATTCATTTAACTGCATTAGGAGCAGAAGAAATAATACTCATGGTTATCCCTAGCACTGTCAGTATATTGAACATCCCACCCGTGACATGCTTCATTAGACCAATCAACTGTCCAAACTGCAGGCGGCAGGTTTTTGTGTTGGGGTGTGTATAATCTTGGATGTTCTCTTTGAATGTGTTTTCTTGCACAAAAGACAAAGCAAAAGGTACACTTTAGTACAGACTTCCACAGAAGGAAAAACGTATCTTTCTTATGCTCCCCTGACACTGTTTAGCTGCCAAGCTTGAAGGAAAGTTCCAGATAAGCTATGAGTCATTAGAATTGTAGCCTACTTGGGACTGTGACTCCCTATTGACCAGTGCTTTTTGTCCCAGGAATGTCACATGGCGTAAGGCATGTGCTCCTCCATAAAAAAGCATGAATGCTGAAACTCCTGTGCTGGACGATGAGCTCCACAATGTCAGTAACCCCACATGAAGTACTTTTTGGGAATGCAAGCCTTGCTGCCCTCAACGGACCAGGGAAATCCAAAGAAGCTGTGTGCAAAGAAACAAACAGAGGGCACACAGGCCTAGTGCATTACCATCTAAAAATTAGATTTATTGAATAAAAAGTAGTATATTCACAAAAGAATAAAATCAAAGGCACATCACAAAAAAGATAGCCTGGTCCAATCTCCCTAGATGGTGACTGTTGGGGGACTGTAGGCCTCCAAAACTGACGCGTTTCGAGGCAGAACCTCTTCCTCAGAGCCAGGATATACTACTTTTTATTCAATAAATTTCATTTTTAGAAGGTAATGAACTAGGCCCTTTCCTAGGTTCTTTGCACACGTGCTCCTCCATATCTGAAAGTACTATTTTCTTCTGATCCAAGCACGGAATGCAGCAGTGGGGAAACAAAGAAATGTAAAGTATAAGTTTGCCTTTGGGAACATGTTAAGTGCAGTTAACGTCTATCAGTTAATGTAGTTGTCATTTGAGAAAGTCCATCATACCAAAATCAAATGTTAAAAGCAAACAGAATTTTGAAGTTCTTTTGCATAAGATGCGTCACGTAATCAAATGTACAAAGAATTTTTCTACAAATGCTTATATGAATGTTTGTACGAATGTTCATTCGAAAATATGTTAGGCTCCATTCACACTAGGGCATTTCAAATCACGTGCGGAATCGGTGTGATTCTGCCTGCGATTTTAAAATACGCTGTGAAAACGCGCATTCGTGTGTTCAGGTGCCATTCATTTCAACAGCACCTGGAAATGCAGGGGCGTGTTTACTGCAAAAGTGGCATGTTTTTCCACGTGACAAACGCACTGCAATCATGCAAACAAAATCGTGAGATATGCAATGCCGAAAAAAAGGTTCCAGAACCTTCCAAATCACCCGCTATTGTGCCAAAACCACCTGTTGAATGGCACCTGAACACGTGAATGCATGTTTTTACATTTTCACTGTGCGTTTTCAAATTGCGGGCAGAATCGCGCTGATTCACCTGCGATTTGAAACACCCTTGTGTGAATGGAGCCTTAGTGTATGGCTAGCATAAGAAGCCTATTTACAAAGAAACCGCAGTGTTCGCTCCAAATTGTTGCCTGTATTTATGTGCTCCTCATACAGTTCTGACCACGGAGTGCATCTATGGTCTCCTATGGGATTCCCCCACTGTAAATACAGCCCTGCCAACAGTTTAACCACTTGCCCTCCAGAGGATTTACCCCGCTTCCTGACCAGGCCATTTTTTGCATCACGGCACTGAGTTATTTTAACTGACAATTGCACGGTCATGCAACACTTCACCCAAATGAAATATACGCCCTTTCTTCCCACTAAGTGAGATTTCTTTCAGTGGTATTTGATCGCCTGTGCACAGCCATGCAAAACAGTGTGCACGAGCTGACGGGAGAGAACTGTTTTGTTTACTAACAGTTCTCCCCCGTCAGAGATTATTATTATTATTATTATACAGTATTTAAAAAGGTGCCAATGGTTCGCTCAGCGCTGTACATTACAAAAGGGGACAGAACATGTGACAGAACAATAACAATACAATGCAAAACATGAGGGGTTTGAGGGCCCTGCTCTTTCGAGCTTACAATCTAGGAGGGAGGAGATAGTGGTACAGGAGGAGATAGCTGTGGGGGATGGAGTGGTAGGAAGAGTGGAGGAGGTCAGCAGATTAGCAGGGGGTGGGGTAGGCTTCCCTGAAGAGATGGGTTTTCAGGGTGTGCCTAAAAGAGAGGAGAGTAGGTGATAATCTGATGGGTTGGGGCAGGGAGTTCCAGAGGATGGGTGACACCCTGGAGAAGTCCTGGAGGCGGGCATGGGAGGAGGAGACCAGGGAACTAGAGAGAAGGAGGTCTTGTGAGGAGCATAGTGTGCGTGTTGGGCGGTACTTGGATATTAGGTCAGTGATGTAGTTCGGGGCAGTATGGTGGACGGCTTTGTACGTCAGTGTTAGGATTTTGAATTTGATCCGTTGCGCAATCGGAAGCCAGTGGAGGGATTGGCAGAGGGGGGTGGCGGAGATGGAGTGGTTGGAAAGGTGAATGAGTCTGGCAGCCGTATTCAGGATTGACTGAAGCAGGGATAGCCAGCGGCGAGGCAGGCCAGTGAGGAGGGAGTTGCAGTAGTCGAGTCGTGATATGATGAGGGAATGGATGAGCTGTTTAGTGGTTTCTGGGGTTAGGAACATGCGTATTTTGGCGATGTTGTGGAGGTGGAGTCTGCACGAGTTTGTTAAAGATTGGACTTGGGGCTGGAAGGATAGGTTGGAGTCCAGAATGACTCGGCAATTACCGGGCGCCAGCGAGCAATCACTGGCCGGGACCCAGTAATTGACAGCCACGAACGGCGGCACGGCTAAGGCGCGCGCCTCGTGCGCCCCCTACCCAGAAATGCAAAATCACATATATATACATGATTTTGCGCACCGTGCCACCCTGTAGCAGTATTTCTGCTATATGGCGGATGGGAAGTGGTTAAATACTACTTAGATAACATAGTGGTTGATTTACTGAAAACGGAGAGTACAAAATGTGTCCCACTGTGCATGATAGCCAATAAGCTTCTGACTTCAGCTTGTTTAATTCAGCTTTGACAATAAAACCTGGAAGCTGATTGGTTTCTATTCAGAGCTGCCCCAGATTTTGCACTTTCCCTTTTAGTAAGTCAACCCCGGTCTGTACATAATAAAATAAATATAGTAAAAATTGCAAGACATGCATTCCGGTGGATTAAGTTATCTGTAGTTGGTGTAAATAATAGATCTTTGAGAAGGTATATAATTCTATAGCAGATTCATTAGTGGCACAGAATTAATGCAATATAAATACACATGGGTACAGAAAATAAGTGTGCTCTTCTCTGGTTGCTTTCACTTTGATGAATGAATCTCTAAATATAATGCTGTTAGTAAATCTACTCTAGCAGTAAAACAATGTCTATATACATCAGGTGAAATCAATCTTGCATCCCCCTGTATAAGAAATGCTAAGGCAGCTATTAACCTTGCCATTGAAGATGTGAAGGTCAATCAGCAGCGTGTGCTTTTCTACAATGGAACACAGAGCTTGACATAGGAACATTAGGCTATGGGAACTGTCTGCAAATAGGTGCAGGGGTGTTATGGCATGGAATATGCGGCAATCTCTAAGAATATTTACAGTTTTAAAAAATAACAATTTCCACAATAAATGTCACACTTTAACACTGCAGTCCTTGTGCATACAGCATAAAAACAGGAACGCTGGAAAAAGTTAAAAAGCGCTACAGGCCATTAGGTTTTATTTTCATTTTTTAACTTTAACTGTGCTTGTAACATATTGGCTGACATGTAATTAGCAGCTGTGAACATTTAGGGTGCATTCACACCTATGTGCTTGTTAAAGTACGGAGTTGATTTGCTAAAACTGGAGAGTGAAAAATCTGGTGCAGCTCTGCATAGAAACTAATACGTTTTCAGGTTTTTTTTTTTTGTTAAAGCTTAATTGAACAAGCTGATGTTAGAAGCTAACTGGCTACCATGCACAGTCGCACCAGATTCTGCACTCTCCAGTTTTAGTAAATCAACCCTTATGTGTTGTAATATGCTGGTGCAGGGATAACAGCATTTTTGCATGTGACCATCCATCTATTTCCTATGGAACCATGGTGTCCATGCTTCCAAAAAATATACGACTCTTTTTTCAATTACAGACAACTAAAGCATCTCTCTCACTTTATAATATATATATATATATACTGTATATATGTATATTTATTAGCTCGGTCTGCTGAAATGGCAAGGAAGAGGTAACATCTCTGTCCCGACTGCCAGTTTCCTGTGTACAATTCTGCTCTTGCACACATTTGGGGATAGGGTGTTTTTTTGGCTGATCAGAGACATGGCTGCAGTCTAAGAACATAGAGCTGCCAGTGTTAATCTGCCCTCCATCCACTAGGGGGCAAACTGAGGATTTGGACTGCTAGAGACTCAAGAAATGTGGAGGACAGTGGGAGATGTAGTTCCCAAAGAAAGTTATTCTGCACTACAGTTTTGTTCTTGAGCTTCAACTCACAGAGGCACTGAAGAGAAGGAGAAGGAGTGTTGTAACTTTACCGAGCTGAGTAGAGGAAGAGAGGATGACTTGCAGAGTGATGGAGACTGAAAGTGGTCCACTGTCCCTTAGTGAAAGTGTGACACAGTGGCAGTCATTCTGGATCATCAGAGGATGCCCAGAATGCTGGTTGAACATGCTGTCTGACTGAGGCGCTAGATGCTGAGGACACTGAGTGGGGTACACTTTGCCAGTGAGCAGAAGGTGGTCACTTGCGGACACATGGTGGTGTTAAGTGGATGACCAACACTGCATTGCACCTTGATAAAAAAGGGACAGAGTTTTCTGTCAGAACTACAGAGGCAGTGCCTGGATCACTTCTTAAAGGGACTCTGCCTTGAGCACTCCACTATAACAACTGGGCCCCAACGAGCAGGCCAGCAGATGAAATAGTGTAGCATACTACTGACTGCTAACTATTATTGTGGGATATATATACTGCTCCCCCTAGTTAGGGTTGCCTGGTACAGGGTTCAGGAGGGGTTGTGTTTTAAAACAATGATTATTTCTGCAGCATACTACTCCTATTGCTTGACCATTGCAATATAAATCTCCTATTGTTTAACCGTTACAGTAATTTTCTTCTCTGTTTACCCTGCTGCAATATACATTTTGCTATTACTTAATCAGTTGCTGTATCATCCCAGGTGTCTATGCACCTTGAGCCTTTGGGGGTACCTGCAAAATCATTACCTAAATTTCTATGTATATTAAAAATAAAAATGTATTAGAACATACTTGTTCATATTTGTTTTAATTTAGAACAGCAGACAGTCGTACCCGTTCCATATGATAAAGTTGTACGTCTAAGGGCATACTTACCTCTGACACTTGGTATGTAACGGCACTGGGATGTCTCTGATTGAGGAAACGTCTAATGAGTCTGGCTGTACAGTCATATGTCCCATGTAAAAAATCTTACAGCACAACCCCTCATTACGCAAACCCCTTAGAATATCCTGTTCAAATATGTAATAAAAAAGGGATATAGTTTGCTTTGTATTAATAAGCCTAATAGACACTATAACAGAAAATATCAAAATTTAAAAAGGGAATGTGAAGAGAAGTAAAAAAAATACTTTATTCCATATAAAACTACTAATATAATGAAAACCATTGGTTATATACTCCTTTTTTATGAGTTATTCTATACCAATGTTTCTCAATCTTTTTTCAGGCAAGGTAACCTTTGAAATTATGGACAGTCCCGAGGCACCCTTAAAAATTATGGACAGTCTTGAGGCACCCCAATCTAAAATGGGGTGGCTCTAGACTGTCCATAATTTCAAAAGAGCACTCCATTCTAAAATGTGAAAAACTATTCTAATAGTTTTATATAACGCAGCAACATCCACACATGTAGGACACCCAACATTAGAGGAGATTTATTCTTCCAAAGCAAATACACTTTTGCACACTGGTACTAGTATTCCAGTGTTTCTGTTCTCCCTCAGTTTTTCTCCATCACTGAACTAATGTTACCACAACACAGATGGAAAAGGGCAGGGGAGAGTCAAACTAGGATGCTGTGCAGGCTGCTGACATCCTCCTTACCAAGTGATGATGTCATTGGTTGTCAGGATGCCGGTGGCTAGAAGGTCGTAATGATGCACAATGAAAACCTGTGGCTTTGTGTAACTGAAAGGCAGGTTTGTTCCACCCGCTGGCTTGTATACATGTTTTGGGCAATTTTTAAACATTTTGCCAAGGGACTCCTGAAGAAACCTCAAAGCACCCCAGGGCGCCTGAGCATCCTGGTTGAGAAAGGCTGGTCTATACAATGGCCACTAGTGTAACACACAGTATTTCTGCACACTTTGGTATGGCTATATAAACAAGCTTACTGTGTTGAAATATTGTTAGAACAGGTTAAAATATATTTTTAAGTCACCTAAGCTTAAAAATAGAAGCAAATTTTCAGGAGAAAATAAAGTATTGGCATATCACTAATCATTAAATGGAAAATGTAATGCATTTACTGTAATTGAAAATTTTAGCTTGGATCTAAGTCTGTCTAACTAGTAGAACACATTTGCAAGATCTTGAAATCAATGAATAAAGAGTCACAATACATTTTCTAAATGCACTATTTATATTATGTCTATATCGATGTTTAGTTGATGATAACTTGGTGAAAAAAACTATAGGACTTTGGACTAAAACCAGCCTTGGTTCACACTATGCACATAAACCTCAGCACACCAGTTCACATGCAATTCAGTGCAGAGCAATTTGAGCCTGTTCATTTTGCGATCCAGTGCAAGCAAATGCAACTTGTGTTTGTGAAGTCATTGAGATTCCACTAATACCTGCTGCAGATCACAAGGGCAATGTGGTCTGAATGTGATGCGGGAAACGTGCATAGATTGTGGGTTTCCCGTCACTGCATTGTAATGTGAACCTGGGCTAAATGCTGTATTCTATTTCCCAATTTTTTTCAATCATTTAGATATCTCAGAGAAAATATTAAGGGTGAAGAATTATGCAGGGATCTCTATTTTAGACTGCTCACCTTATACGCCTAACAACAAAAGAGATTTTACCTCCTTATGGCAATAACAAATAGTTTTATGCACATTTCACTGTGAATAATATTTCTTTAGATACATTACAAGTATAATACTCATATCCAGCTTCGTAATGTACCACCCTACAATGGCGTATAAAGATTTTCTGTCAAGCAAGCCAGTGTAGTGGCTAGAAAGAACAGTTCTCGTGTTTTATTAACTTTGAAATCATACCAATAATTACTTTCCTTTTTTTGAAGTTACGAAAGTACATAGGTCCCCAAATCCTATCTAATTGAAACTAAACTCAAAAGGTGAAGATTTCGTATGTTATAGTAAATATTTAAAAATGTTAATTCCTAAACAGTACCCTGAAAATATATCTTTTGCACGGAATTCTTCTAAAAAATAGTAGTGAACTTCCTGGTATGTTAGGGGGCCTAGGCACTCAAGTGCCTACAGTATCATACCTAAGTATCTGTAGTGAGAGATTACAGTACTGCTGCTTCTGATTGTTAGTCTCAAGAGAGATCCGGTGATGTGATTACTGAGTTGCTCACTGTTCTCGTTGCTGGAGGCTCTGACATGTGGAAGCAAAGCCGTGCCGCTACCAAGATGGCTGCCTTCGTATAGACACACAGTGCATTACTAGGCATGGTAAGTCAGTAAATGAGGGGTTTGCAGGGTTACCAAAGGCAATACTGGTGACCAATCATTTGTCTTCTGCTTGCACTTTTTGGCAGAGCTTCCAGAGTTTCTATTTATGATAAAGCTAGAACCCAGGACACTAGAAGCTATTTCCACCCTCCCTCTCAATTTGTAGGCAATCACAGTAAGGCCGAGGGACTTGTATCTCTCGGTTGCCTTTAGTGGTCAAAAGCCACAATTATGTTGTATGGACACGCTGAGCTTTTCTCTCTTACTTTTTACCGCCATATTGCCAAGGTCCACACAGGCAGTTGCCATTAATGCACTAACATGCGCCGAAGCATTTTCCAACTCTGCACTAAAGCACACTTCAGCACAGATGGCCACTGCAATGACATGTTCTTCTTCCCTGGCTGCTTGAGCCCTGTTTGCCTCAGAACTCTTCTAGTTTAGAATAAAGATATTTATGCTGAGCTACTGATTATAGTCTTATTCGAGAGATTTTTAAGATTCGGATAAACTAGTGAAAAAGATAAAATTTCTGTCAGGCTTTTATTTCATTCGGTAACCTCATTAAGGAGATTTTTCCCTTCCTGTCACCACTTTACCAAAAATGTGTTTTGGTGTTTGTCTGCATCTGTTACCAAACAATACAAAACCTGACAAAGGTTCTAATCCTTCTCTGCTTATCTAAAAATTAAACATTATTGGCTGTAGGGCTTTTGGTAAGTTTGCCCCATCAGGATTTTACATCTGGTGTGAGTGGAGCAGCTCTAGTGAAGAGTGAAGAGATGCCTAAATCCAACGACGCAGTCCTTAGATTTGGTGACTAGTTTCCTTTCATTGTTCAGGCTAAGAAAAAGCATTGGTCACTGTACTAATGACTAATGGGCAGGAAGAGGTTAACACCTGGGGCGCTCAAAGGATTAGTTGTGTCCGGTTTTATGCTTACTGTGTGCTGTTTTACTAGCGGATGTGCTGCTTTTTATTTCTCTGCTTTGGTTTGAGAGATAGAAAGCAGCAGGTCCCCGCTGACAGAAGAGAGATGTGTGTTGATTACACTCAGATCTCTCTCCTGTCAGCTGCTCTGCCGATCACCGTGTCCCGGCCATGAATAGTTGGATTTTGCAGGACTTAGAAATGCAAAATCACGTATATTTACGTTGTTTTGCACAGAGCAGCCACCCTATAGCAGTACATCTGCTATAGGGTGGTCTTAGAGTGGGTAAACCACAAAACTCCCTACCCCCCATGTAATGGAGATAAACAAAGGCAGACATGTTTGAAGTCCAGTCTGTGTGACAACTAGAGATGAGCGAATCGAAGTATCCGAAGTGGAATTCGAGTCGAATATCGGAAAAATTTCGATTCGTGCCGAATCCGAAAAACAGCCTAATTCGGACGCGCGAATCGAAATTTTTCCGAAAATGGCGGCTGACATGTGCGGCGACGGAGCGGGGATGTCGGGGAAGGCGCGCAGACAAGGCGCGCTGCCCCATAATGCATTCCTCAACGACATGTGATCGCATCAGCCAATCAGCAGCCAGCCAGCCAGCACTGTGTAATGGTCGAGGTATATATAGCGGCCATTTTGGAAATCTTCATTTGCCTGCAGTCATTGAACAGAGGCAGACCGCTCTGTACTAGGGACAGGGACAGAGTTAGGGCCACAGAAACGAGAATTGGGGACAGAGAGAAGTTACTTAGGGACAGAGAACCATTACTCAGGGACACAGACTTGTTAATGAGGGCCACAGAATCGTTATTTAGGGACAAAGAAACGCTAGTTAGGGCCACAGAATTCATACTCAGGGACAGACAGAATTGTTACTCAGTGCCAGAGAATTGTTACTTAGGGCCACAGAAACGTTATTAGGGCCACAGAATTTTTACTCAGGGACAGACAGAATTGTTACTGAGTGCCAGAGAATTGTTACTCAGGGACAGACAGAATTGTTACTGAGTGCCAGAGAATTCTTACTCAGGGCCACAGAATTCATTCTCAGGGACAGACAGAATTGTTACTCAGGGACAGACAGAATTGTTACTGAGTGCCAGAGAATTGTTACTCAGGGACAGACAGAATTGTTACTGAGTGCCAGAGAATTGTTACTCAGGGACAGACAGAATTGTTACTGAGTGCCAGAGAATTGTTACTCAGGGACAGACAGAATTGTTACTGAGTGCCAGAGAATTGTTACTCAGGGACAGACAGAATTGTTACTGAGTGCCAGAGAATTGTTACTCAGGGACAGACAGAATTGTTACTGAGTGCCAGAGAATTGTTACTCAGGGACAGACAGAATTGTTACTGAGTGCCAGAGAATTGTTACTCGCACAGACACAAAATTGTTACTTGCACAGACACAGAATTGTTACTCGCGCAGACACAGAATTGTTACTCAGGGCCACAGAATTCATACTCAGGGACAGACAGAATTGTTACTGAGTGCCAGAGAATTGTTACTCAGGGACAGACAGAATTGTTACTGAGTGCCAGAGAATTGTTACTCAGGGACAGACAGAATTGTTACTGAGTGCCAGAGAATTGTTACTCGCACAGACACAAAATTGTTACTTGCACAGACACAGAATTGTTACTCGCACAGACACAGAATTGTTACTCAGGGCCACAGAATTCATACTCAGGGACAGACAGAATTGTTACTGAGCGCCAGAGAATTGTTACTCAGGGACAGACAGAATTGTTACTGAGTGCCAGAGAATTGTTACTCTCACAGACACAAAATTGTTACTTGCACAGACACAGAATTGTTACTTGCACAGACACACAATTGTTACTCAGGGCCACAGAATTCATACTCAGGGACAGACAGAATTGTTACTGAGTGCCAGAGAATTCTTACTCAGGGCCACAGAATTCATACTCAGGGACAGACAGAATTGTTACTCAGGGACAGACAGAATTGTTACTGAGTGCCAGAGAATTGTTACTCAGGGACAGACAGAATTGTTACTGAGTGCCAGAGAATTCTTACTCAGGGACAGACAGAATTGTTACTGAGTGCCAGAGAATTGTTACTCTCACAGACACAAAATTGTTACTTGCACAGACACAGAATTGTTACTCGCACAGACACAGAATTGTTACTCAGGGCCACAGAATTCATACTCAGGGACAGACAGAATTGTTACTGAGTGCCAGAGAATTGTTACTCAGGGACAGACAGAATTGTTACTGAGTGCCAGAGAATTCTTACTCAGGGACAGACAGAATTGTTACTGAGTGCCAGAGAATTGTTACTCTCACAGACACAAAATTGTTACTTGCACAGACACAGAATTGTTACTCGCACAGAGACAGAATTGTTACTCAGGGCCACAGAATTCATACTCAGGGACAGACAGAATTGTTACTGAGTGCCAGAGAATTGTTACTCAGGGACAGACAGAATTGTTACTGAGTGCCAGAGAATTGTTACTCTCACAGACACAAAATTGTTACTTGCACAGACACAGAATTGTTACTTGCACAGACACACAATTGTTACTCAGGGCCACAGAATTCATACTCAGGGACAGACAGAATTGTTACTGAGTGCCAGAGAATTCTTACTCAGGGCCACAGAATTCATACTCAGGGACAGACAGAATTGTTACTCAGGGACAGACAGAATTGTTACTGAGTGCCAGAGAATTGTTACTCAGGGACAGACAGAATTGTTACTGAGTGCCAGAGAATTCTTACTCAGGGACAGACAGAATTGTTACTGAGTGCCAGAGAATTGTTACTCTCACAGACACAAAATTGTTACTTGCACAGACACAGAATTGTTACTCGCACAGAGACAGAATTGTTACTCAGGGCCACAGAATTCATACTCAGGGACAGACAGAATTGTTACTGAGTGCCAGAGAATTGTTACTCAGGGACAGACAGAATTGTTACTGAGTGCCAGAGAATTGTTACTCAGGGACAGACAGAATTGTTACTGAGTGCCAGAGAATTGTTACTCGCACAGACACAAAATTGTTACTTGCACAGACACAGAATTGTTACTCGCACAGACACAGAATTGTTACTCAGGGCCACAGAATTCATACTCAGGGACAGACAGAATTGTTACTGAGTGCCAGAGAATTGTTACTCAGGGACAGACAGAATTGTTACTGAGTGCCAGAGAATTGTTACTCAGGGACAGACAGAATTGTTACTGAGTGCCAGAGAATTGTTACTCAGGGACAGACAGAATTGTTACTGAGTGCCAGAGAATTGTTACTCAGGGACAGACAGAATTGTTACTGAGTGCCAGAGAATTGTTACTCGCACAGACACAAAATTGTTACTTGCACAGACACAGAATTGTTACTCGCACAGACACAGAATTGTTACTCGCACAGACACAGAATTGTTACTCAGGGCCACAGAATTCATACTCAGGGACAGACAGAATTGTTACTGAGTGCCAGAGAATTGTTACTCGCACAGACACAAAATTGTTACTTGCACAGACACAGAATTGTTACTCGCGCAGACACAGAATTGTTACTCAGGGCCACAGAATTCATACTCAGGGACAGACAGAATTGTTACTGAGTGCCAGAGAATTGTTACTCAGGGACAGACAGAATTGTTACTGAGTGCCAGAGAATTGTTACTCAGGGACAGACAGAATTGTTACTGAGTGCCAGAGAATTGTTACTCAGGGACACCTAATCGTTGAATTAAATAGTATGTCAGACAACATGCAGAGGAGTGGCAGAGGAGGCAATGTTTTAGGAGCGAGCAGACGTGGCAGCAGAGGAAGGGGTCGAGGCAGCAGTATTCGCAGCCAGAGGCCAGTGCTCCCGGTGTCATCCAGCGGTCGTGTCTCCACCGACAACCCTGCCGTCATTGATTGGTTGGCTCGGTCGTCTTCCTCTTCCCAGGTCACCTCTGACACCTACAGCCAACGGTCGGTGGGTACGTCAGACACAACCGTTAGTTGGCATGGCCCGGGACCAAGCCCACTGAAATCACGTGTCCTCTACCTGCCCCTGTCCTTTGCTGTTCCCTCACCAAGCGAAGTATCGCATGCTGTGGGCTCAGCCCCACTGTACAGTGAGGAAGAGCTAACAGAGGGCGGTCAGGAACGGGGGGAGACATCGGCCTTTTCAGCAGCCAAGCGAACAAGTACTGGCGAGGAGAGTGGCTCGGTAGCCGGTCTAGAGACAGGTCTGTCTCCTGACCCAGACGCAGCCGAGGGGGCTAGTAGTGAGGCGGAGACCCTACTTGATGATGAGGAGGTTGATCGCACTTGGCAGCCTCGTCGTCATCAGGCAATTTCTTCCGCATCATCAGGAGAAGAGGGTGGCAGCTTGGCAGCGAGCAAAACAGTCGGTGGGTTGCCCAGGAGACAGCAGCAGGGTCGCATCAGTGTCAGTGGAGCCAAACGTCCACGGAGTAGAGCACCAGCTCCACTGCAGCCTACCACCACGGCCAGTAGTGGTGCCGGTGCGCACGGAGGAAGTAGCAGTCAGCCAGTGAAGAGTAGCGGGGGCAAAGTTTCCTACTCGGTGGTGTGGCAATTTTTCCTCAAGCCGCCCGAGGAAGTAAACGTAGCCGTATGTCGACTATGTGGCCAGAAATGCAAGCGTGGCCAGGGGGCCCATGTTGGGACTACAGCGTTGCGTCAGCATATGCAGCGTCACCATTCGGTGGCCTGGGAAAACCGTGATAAACATACGGCGGTTCTGCCTGCCCCAGCCCCCGCTCCATCACCCGCTCCGTTACTTGCTCCGTCACCCGACGTCGTCAATCGCCCTCTATCAGCCAGTCAAGGCTCCAACACCTCTGCTGAGGGGAGTTGTCGCTCATTGGCATCTTCCGCTCGTTCAGATGCTCCTTCTCCTGCTACTCCTCTTCTCGGATTCCGTCAACAGTCTTTCTTGGAATCCGTATCCAAGAGACAACAGTTTGCGAGCACGCACCCGACGGTGCAAAAGCTGAACGTCCTCCTGTCCAAGTTGCTGGTGCTGCAGTCCCTCCCTTTCCAACTGGTGGACTCAGCACCTTTCCGAGAAATGATGGCTTGTGCCGCGCCGCGGTGGAGAGTGCCAAGCCGTCATTTCTTTGCCCAAAAGGCAGTGCCAGCCCTGCATTCACATGTAGAAGAGATGGTGGGCCAGTCTTTGAGCATGTCGGTCTCTGCCAAAGTGCACGGCAGCGCCGACGTGTGGAGCTGTAACTACGGTCAGGGACAGTACATGTCATTTACGGCCCACTGGGTGAACGTGGTGCCGGCACAGCCGCACCAGCAACTTGGACAGGTCACGACGCTTTTGCCTCCACGTTTGCACGTCCTTGGTCCAGCAAGCATGTCCGCCTCTACCACCTCTTTTTCCGCCGTGTCCTCAGCCGCCACCCCCGTGCCAAGTCCCATTACCCGACCGGCATATCACATGTGCAGGGCGCAACGGTGTCACGCTGTGCTGCACCTGGTATGCCTTGGCGAACGTAGTCACACAGGGGAGGAACTGCTGAGTGTAATGAACAGAGAAATCGACAGATGGCTGTCTCCGCGCAAACTAAAAATCGGAACCATGTTGACTGACAACGGAAAGAACATGGTGTCTGCTCTGCGTCAAGGAAGGTTGTGCCATGCGCCATGCATGGCTCACGTGTTCAATCTGGTTGTCAAGCGGTTCCTAAAATCCACCATCCCACTGCAAGACATCCTTAAAATGTCACGTAAACTGTGCATGCATTTCAGCCATTCCTACACCGCAAAGAACACCCTCATTGAGCTGCAGCGGCAGAACGGAATTCCACAGCATCGCCTGATCTGCGACGTTGCAACAAGGTGGAATTCAACCCTACACATGTTAGACCGCCTTTACGAGCAGCGAAAGGCCATCACCGATTTCCTGATGTTACAAGCGGATAAAGGTACTCCCCTGTGTAACTTAGATGTCAGCCATTGGCAGCTCATGCGTGACACCTGCCGCTTGCTCAGGCCCTTTGAGGAGGCCACGCTATTCGTGAGTCGGCAGGACTATGGGATGAACGACGTCATTCCTCTGTTGCACGTCCTGGAACAAATGCTGTTAACAATGGCTGGTCAGGGTGCGGTAGACGTGGCGCACAGATCTCAACGCCACATGACCCCTGTGGGGGCAGGACAGGAAGAAGAGGAGGAGGTAGAGGAGGACATTTGTGCTCAGGAATTATTGAGTGAAATGGGTGGTTTTTCCACTCAGCGGACAGGAGTGGAGGAGCAGGAGCATCTGGTAGAGGAGGAGGAGGAGGAGACAGAGGACCCAGACGCACCGTGGCAGTATGCTGTGGAGATGGAGGCAGGGAGTCCCTCGCATTCCTTGGCACAAATGGCCCATAGCATGCTCGGTTGCTTGCGTAGCGACAGCCGAATAATAACCATCAGACAGAGGGATGACTTTTGGCTGTCCACCTTGTTGGACCCTCGCTACCGGTCCAAAATGGTGGCCTTTTTCACACCTGCTGAGAGGGAGGCCAAAATTACGTACTATAAAAACCACCTATGTAGTCAGTTGGTCTCTGCCTTTGTGCGCCATCGTCCATCCTCAGACACTGTGGGCCCTGTGCGCTCGCGTTCCGCTGGCATGGCAGCAGGGGAGGGGTGGGGTGGTAGGAGCAGTGGCAGCTCCACCAGCAGCGGCTGCCTCAGTCTGCAGTCGATGATGAGTAGCTTTCTTCACCAGCGCAGTGAGGAAACTACTAACCAGCCGCAGCAGCAGCAGCAGCATCAGGTGGACCTGGAGCAGGAGCTCAAACAACAGGCTTGGGCCTACTTGGACAGCACCCTGCCAACCGAGGTAGACAATCCCCTTGACTACTGGGCAACGAAACTTGACCTTTGGCCCCAACTAGCTGAATTTGCCCTTGAAAGGCTGTCATGCCCGGCCAGTAGCGTGGCATCGGAGCGCGTGTTTAGTGCGGCAGGAGGTATTGTAACTCCGCGGAGGACACGACTGTCCACCCAAAGTGTGGAGAGACTCACGTTTGTGAAAATGAATCAGGCGTGGATTAGTCTGGATTTCAAACCACCAGTTCCTGACACAACTGACTAAATCCGCCATGAATCATGCCTCAAACATGTGCCACTTTCAGGTCTCCTCACACTGCTGGTGTGTTGAATTTTTTGACATAGGGTGCTGGCAGATTACGGGCCTCCTATAGCTGCTGCCAGGCCCCTAATCTGCCATAGGCCCCTATATACCACCTCCTCCTGCTGCTGCCAGGTCCAGAGTCTCTCATGGGTCCCTGTACGGCCTCCCATTGCTGCTGTCTCCATCGCCACACTCTGCTGCCATGTGCCACTTTCAGGTCTCTTCACACTGCTGGTGTGTTAAATTTTTTGACATAGGGTGCAGGCAGATTACGGGCCTCACATAGCTGCTGCCAGGCCCCTAATCTGCCATGGGCCCCTATATACCACCTCCTCCTGCTGCTGCCAGGTCCAGAGTCTCTCATGGGTCCCTGTACGGCCTCCCATTGCTGCTGTCTCCATCGCCACACTCTGCTGCCATGTGCCACTTTCAGGTCTCTTCACACTGCTGGTGTGTTAAATTTTTTGACATAGGGTGCTGCAAGATAACGGGCCTCACATAGCTGCTGCCAGGCCCCTAATCAGCCATGGGCCCCTATACCGCCTCCTCCTGCTGCTGCCAGGTCCAGAGTCTCTCATGCCATGTGCCACTTTCAGGTCTCTTCACACTGCTGGTGTGTTAAATTTTTTGACATAGGGTGCTGGCAGATTACGGGCCTCCCATAGCTGCTGCCAGGCCCCTAATCTGCCATGGGCCCCTATATACCGCCTCCTCATGCTGCTGCCAAGTCCAGAGTCTGTCATGGTCCCTGTACGGCCTCCCATTGCTGCTGTCTCCATCGCCACACTCTGCTGCCATGTGCCACTTTCAGGTCTCTTCACACTGCTGGTGTGTTAAATTTTTTGACATAGGGTGCAGGCAGATTACGGGCCTCACATAGCTGCTGCCAGGCCCCTAATCTGCCATGGGCCCCTATATACCGCCTCCTCATGCTGCTGCCAAGTCTAGAGTCTCTCATGGGTCCCTGTACGGCCTCCCATTGCTGCTGTCTCCATCGCCACACTCTGCTGCCATGTGCCACTTTCAGGTCTCTTCACACTGCTGGTGTGTTAAATTTTTGGACATAGGGTGCAGGCAGATTACGGGCCTCACATAGCTGCTGCCAGGCCCCTAATCTGCCATGGGCCCCTATATACCGCCTCCTCATGCTGCTGCCAAGTCCAGAGTCTGTCATGGTCCCTGTACGGCCTCCCATTGCTGCTGTCTCCATCGCCACACTCTGCCATGTGCCACTTTCAGGTCTCTTCACACTGCTGGTGTGTTTAATTTTTTGACATAGGGTGCAGGCAGATTACGGGCCTCCCATAGCTGCTGCCAGGCCCCTAATCTGCCATGGGCCCCTATATACCGCCTCCTCATGCTGCTGCCAAGTCCAGAGTCTGTCATGGTCCCTGTACGGCCTCCCATTGCTGCTGTCTCCATCGCCACACTCTGCCATGTGCCACTTTCAGGTCTCTTCACACTGCTGGTGTGTTTAATTTTTTGACATAGGGTGCAGGCAGATTACGGGCCTCACATAGCTGCTGCCAGGCCCCTAATCTGCCATGGGCCCCTATATACCGCCTCCTCATGCTGCTGCCAAGTCCAGAGTCTGTCATGGTCCCTGTACGGCCTCCCATTGCTGCTGTCTCCATCGCCACACTCTGCTGCCATGTGCCACTTTCAGGTCTCTTCACACTGCTGGTGTGTTTAATTTTTTGACATAGGGTGCAGGCAGATTACGGGCCTCACATAGCTGCTGCCAGGCCCCTAATCTGCCATGGGCCCCTATATACCGCCTCCTCATGCTGCTGCCAAGTCTAGAGTCTCTCATGGGTCCCTGTACGGCCTCCCATTGCTGCTGTCTCCATCGCCACACTCTGCTGCCATGTGCCACTTTCAGGTCTCTTCACACTGCTGGTGTGTTTAATTTTTTGACATAGGGTGCAGGCAGATTACGGGCCTCACATAGCTGCTGCCAGGCCCCTAATCTGCCATGGGCCCCTATATACCGCCTCCTCATGCTGCTGCCAAGTCCAGAGTCTGTCATGGTCCCTGTACGGCCTCCCATTGCTGCTGTCTCCATCGCCACACTCTGCTGCCATGTGCCACTTTCAGGTCTCTTCACACTGCTGGTGTGTTTAATTTTTTGACATAGGGTGCAGGCAGATTACGGGCCTCACATAGCTGCTGCCAGGCCCCTAATCTGCCATGGGCCCCTATATACCGCCTCCTCATGCTGCTGCCAAGTCTAGAGTCTCTCATGGGTCCCTGTACGGCCTCCCATTGCTGCTGTCTCCATCGCCACACTCTGCTGCCATGTGCCACTTTCAGGTCTCTTCACACTGCTGGTGTGTTTAATTTTTGGACATAGGGTGCAGGCAGATTACGGGCCTCACATAGCTGCTGCCAGGCCCCTAATCTGCCATGGGCCCCTATATACCGCCTCCTCATGCTGCTGCCAAGTCTAGAGTCTCTCATGGGTCCCTGTACGGCCTCCCATTGCTGCTGTCTCCATCGCCACACTCTGCTGCCATGTGCCACTTTCAGGTCTCTTCACACTGCTGGTGTGTTAAATTTTTTGACATAGGGTGCAGGCAGATTACGGGCCTCACATAGCTGCTGCCAGGCCCCTAATCTGCCATGGGCCCCTATATACCGCCTCCTCCTGCTGCTGCCAGGTCCAGAGTCTCTCATGGGTCCCTGTACGGCCTCCCATTGCTGCTGTCTCCATCGCCACACTCTGCTGCCATGTGCCACTTTCAGGTCTCTTCACACTGCTGGTGTGTTAAATTTTTTGACATAGGGTGCTGCAAGATAACGGGCCTCACATAGCTGCTGCCAGGCCCCTAATCAGCCATGGGCCCCTATACCGCCTCCTCCTGCTGCTGCCAGGTCCAGAGTCTCTCATGCCATGTGCCACTTTCAGGTCTCTTCACACTGCTGGTGTGTTAAATTTTTTGACATAGGGTGCTGGCAGATTACGGGCCTCCCATAGCTGCTGCCAGGCCCCTAATCTGCCATGGGCCCCTATATACCGCCTCCTCATGCTGCTGCCAAGTCCAGAGTCTGTCATGGTCCCTGTACGGCCTCCCATTGCTGCTGTCTCCATCGCCACACTCTGCTGCCATGTGCCACTTTCAGGTCTCTTCACACTGCTGGTGTGTTAAATTTTTTGACATAGGGTGCAGGCAGATTACGGGCCTCACATAGCTGCTGCCAGGCCCCTAATCTGCCATGGGCCCCTATATACCGCCTCCTCATGCTGCTGCCAAGTCCAGAGTCTGTCATGGTCCCTGTACGGCCTCCCATTGCTGCTGTCTCCATCGCCACACTCTGCCATGTGCCACTTTCAGGTCTCTTCACACTGCTGGTGTGTTTAATTTTTTGACATAGGGTGCAGGCAGATTACGGGCCTCACATAGCTGCTGCCAGGCCCCTAATCTGCCATAGGCCCCTATATACCGCCTCCTCATGCTGCTGCCAAGTCCAGAGTCTCTCATGGGTCCCTGTACGGCCTCCCATTGCTGCTTTCTCCATCGCCACACTCTGCTGCCATGTGCCACTTTCAGGTCTCTTCACACTGCTGGTGTGTTAAATTTTTTGACATAGGGTGCAGGCAGATTACGGGCCTCACATAGCTGCTGCCAGGCCCCTAATCTGCCATGGGCCCCTATATACCGCCTCCTCATGCTGCTGCCAAGTCCAGAGTCTGTCATGGTCCCTGTACGGCCTCCCATTGCTGCTGTCTCCATCGCCACACTCTGCCATGTGCCACTTTCAGGTCTCTTCACACTGCTGGTGTGTTTAATTTTTTGACATAGGGTGCAGGCAGATTACGGGCCTCACATAGCTGCTGCCAGGCCCCTAATCTGCCATGGGCCCCTATATACCGCCTCCTCATGCTGCTGCCAAGTCCAGAGTCTGTCATGGTCCCTGTACGGCCTCCCATTGCTGCTGTCTCCATCGCCACACTCTGCTGCCATGTGCCACTTTCAGGTCTCTTCACACTGCTGGTGTGTTTAATTTTTTGACATAGGGTGCAGGCAGATTACGGGCCTCACATAGCTGCTGCCAGGCCCCTAATCTGCCATGGGCCCCTATATACCGCCTCCTCATGCTGCTGCCAAGTCTAGAGTCTCTCATGGGTCCCTGTACGGCCTCCCATTGCTGCTGTCTCCATCGCCACACTCTGCTGCCATGTGCCACTTTCAGGTCTCTTCACACTGCTGGTGTGTTAAATTTTTGGACATAGGGTGCAGGCAGATTACGGGCCTCACATAGCTGCTGCCAGGCCCCTAATCTGCCATGGGCCCCTATATACCGCCTCCTCATGCTGCTGCCAAGTCCAGAGTCTGTCATGGTCCCTGTACGGCCTCCCATTGCTGCTGTCTCCATCGCCACACTCTGCCATGTGCCACTTTCAGGTCTCTTCACACTGCTGGTGTGTTTAATTTTTTGACATAGGGTGCAGGCAGATTACGGGCCTCACATAGCTGCTGCCAGGCCCCTAATCTGCCATGGGCCCCTATATACCGCCTCCTCATGCTGCTGCCAAGTCCAGAGTCTGTCATGGTCCCTGTACGGCCTCCCATTGCTGCTGTCTCCATCGCCACACTCTGCTGCCATGTGCCACTTTCAGGTCTCTTCACACTGCTGGTGTGTTTAATTTTTTGACATAGGGTGCAGGCAGATTACGGGCCTCACATAGCTGCTGCCAGGCCCCTAATCTGCCATGGGCCCCTATATACCGCCTCCTCATGCTGCTGCCAAGTCTAGAGTCTCTCATGGGTCCCTGTACGGCCTCCCATTGCTGCTGTCTCCATCGCCACACTCTGCTGCCATGTGCCACTTTCAGGTCTCTTCACACTGCTGGTGTGTTTAATTTTTTGACATAGGGTGCAGGCAGATTACGGGCCTCACATAGCTGCTGCCAGGCCCCTAATCTGCCATGGGCCCCTATATACCGCCTCCTCATGCTGCTGCCAAGTCCAGAGTCTGTCATGGTCCCTGTACGGCCTCCCATTGCTGCTGTCTCCATCGCCACACTCTGCTGCCATGTGCCACTTTCAGGTCTCTTCACACTGCTGGTGTGTTTAATTTTTTGACATAGGGTGCAGGCAGATTACGGGCCTCACATAGCTGCTGCCAGGCCCCTAATCTGCCATGGGCCCCTATATACCGCCTCCTCATGCTGCTGCCAAGTCTAGAGTCTCTCATGGGTCCCTGTACGGCCTCCCATTGCTGCTGTCTCCATCGCCACACTCTGCTGCCATGTGCCACTTTCAGGTCTCTTCACACTGCTGGTGTGTTTAATTTTTGGACATAGGGTGCAGGCAGATTACGGGCCTCACATAGCTGCTGCCAGGCCCCTAATCTGCCATGGGCCCCTATATACCGCCTCCTCATGCTGCTGCCAAGTCTAGAGTCTCTCATGGGTCCCTGTACGGCCTCCCATTGCTGCTGTCTCCATCGCCACACTCTGCTGCCATGTGCCACTTTCAGGTCTCTTCACACTGCTGGTGTGTTAAATTTTTTGACATAGGGTGCAGGCAGATTACGGGCCTCACATAGCTGCTGCCAGGCCCCTAATCTGCCATGGGCCCCTATATACCGCCTCCTCATGCTGCTGCCAAGTCCAGAGTCTGTCATGGTCCCTGTACGGCCTCCCATTGCTGCTGTCTCCATCGCCACACTCTGCCATGTGCCACTTTCAGGTCTCTTCACACTGCTGGTGTGTTTAATTTTTTGACATAGGGTGCAGGCAGATTACGGGCCTCACATAGCTGCTGCCAGGCCCCTAATCTGCCATAGGCCCCTATATACCGCCTCCTCATGCTGCTGCCAGGTCCAGAGTCTCTCATGGGTCCCTGTACGGCCTCCCATTGCTGCTTTCTCCATCGCCACACTCTGCCATGTGCCACTTTCAGGTCTCCTCACACACTGCTGGTGTGTTGAATTTTTTGACATAGGGTGCTGGCAGATTACGGGCCTCCCATAGCTGCTGCCAGGCCCCTAATCTGCCATGGGCCCCTATATACCGCCTCCTCATGCTGCTGCCAAGTCCAGAGTCTGTCATGGGTCCCTGTACGGCCTCCCATTGCTGCTGTCTCCATCGCCACACTCTGCCATGTGCCACTTTCAGGTCTCCTCACACACTGCTGGTGTGTAGAATTTTTTGACATAGGGTGCTGGCAGATTACGGGCCTCCCATAGCTGCTGCCAGGCCCCTAATCTGCCATGGGCCCCTATATACCGCCTCCTCATGCTGCTGCCAAGTCCAGAGTCTGTCATGGGTCCCTGTACGGCCTCCCATTGCTGCTGTCTCCATCGCCACACTCTGCCATGTGCCACTTTCAGGTCTCCTCACACTGCTGGTGTGTTGAATTTTTTGACATAGGGTGCTGGCAGATTACGGGCCTCCTATAGCTGCTGCCAGGCCCCTAATCTGCCATGGGCCCCTATATACCGCCTCCTCATGCTGCTGCCAAGTTCAGAGTCTGTCATGGGTCCCTGTACGGCCTCCCATTGCTGCTGTCTCCATCGCCACACTCTGCCATGTGCCACTTTCAGGTCTCCTCACACTGCTGGTGTGTTGAATTTTTTGACATAGGGTGCTGGCAGATTACGGGCCTCCTATAGCTGCTGCCAGGCCCCTAATCTGCCATAAGCCCCTATATACCGCCTCCTCATGCTGCTGCCAAGTCCAGAGTCTGTCATGGGTCCCTGTACGGCCTCCCATTGCTGCTGTCTCCATCGCCACACTCTGCCATGTGCCACTTTCAGGTCTCCTCACACACTGCTGGTGTGTTGAATTTTTTGACATAGGGTGCTGGCAGATTACGGGCCTCCTATAGCTGCTGCCAGGCCCCTAATCTGCCGTAGGCCCCTATATACCGCCTCCTCATGCTGCTGCCAGGTCCAGAGTCTCTCATGGGTCCCTGTACGGCCTCCCATTGCTGCTGTCTCCATCGCCACACTCTGCCATGTGCCACTTTCAGGTCTCCTCACACTGCTGGTGTGTTCCATTTTTTGTCATAGGGTGCTGGCAGATTATGGGCCTCCCATAACTGCTGCCAGGCCCCTAATCTGCCATGGGCCCCTATACCGACTCCTCATGCTGTGACGTTGCAACAAGGTGGAATTCAACCCTACATATGTTAGACCGCCTTTACGAACAGCAAAAGGCCATCACAGATTTCCTGATGTTAAAAGCAGATAAAGGTACTCCCTGTGTAACTTAGATGTCAGCCATTGGCAGCTCATGCGTGACACCTGCGCTTGCTCAGGCCCTTTGAGGAGGCCACGCTATTCGTGAGTCGGCAGGACTATGGGATGAACGACGTCATTCCTCTGTTGCACGTCCTGGAACAAATGCTGTTAACAATGGCTGGTCAGGGTGCGGTAGACGTGGCGCACAGATCTCAACGCCACATGGCCCCTGTGGGGGCAGGACTGGAAGAAGAGGAGGAGGTAGAGGAGGACATTGGTGCTCAGGAATTATTGAGTGAAATGGGTGGTTTTTCCACTCAGCGGACAGGAGTGGAGGAGCAGGAGCATCTGGTAGAGGAGGAGGAAGAGGAGACAGAGGACCTAGACGCACCGTGGCAGTATGCTGTGGAGATGGAGGCAGGGAGTCCCTCGCATTCCTTGGCACAAATGGCCCATAGCATGCTCGGTTGCTTGCGTAGCGACAGCCGAATAATAACCATCAGACAGAGGGATGACTTTTGGCTGTCCACCTTGTTGGACCCTCGCTACCGTTCAAAAATGGTGGCCTTTTTCACACCTGCTGAGAGGGAGGCCAAAATAACGTACTATAAAAAACACCTATGTAGTCAGCTGGTCTCTGCCTGTCTGCGCCAACGTCCATCCTCAGACACTGTGGGCCCTGTGCGCTCGTGTTCCGCTGCCATGGCAGCAGGGGAGGGGTGGGGTGGTAGGAGCAGTGGCAGCTCCACCAGCAGCGGCTGCCTCAGTCTGCAGTCGATGATGAGTAGCTTTCTTCACCAGCGCAGTGAGGAAACTACTAACCAGCCGCAGCAGCAGCAGCAGCATCAGGTGGACCTGGAGCAGGAGCTCAAACAACAGGCTTAGGCCTACTTGGACAGCACCCTGCCAACCGAGGTAGACAATCCCCTTGACTACTGGGCAACGAAACTTGACCTTTGGCCCCAACTAGCTGAATTTGCCCTTGAAAGGCTGTCATGCCCGGCCAGTAGCGTGGCATCGGAGCGCGTGTTTAGTGCGGCAGGAGGTATTGCAACTCCGCGGAGGACACGACTGTCCACCCAAAGTGTGGAGAGACTCACGTTTGTGAAAATGAATCAGGCGTGGATTAGTCTGGATTTCAAACCACCAGTTCCTGACACAACTGACTAAATCCGCCATGAATCATGCCCCAAACATGTGCCACTTTCAGGTCTCCTCACACTGCTGGTGTGTTCCATTTTTTGTCATAGGGTGCTGGCAGATTACGGGCCTCCCATAGCTGCTGCCAGGCCCCTAATCTGCCATGGGCCCCTATACCGCCTCCTCATGCTGCTGCCAAGTCCAGAGTCTCTCATGGGTCCCTGTACGGCCTCCCATTGCTGCTGCCTCCATCGCCACACTCTGCCATGTGCCACTTTCAGGTCTCCTCACACTGCTGGTGTGTTCCATTTTTTGTCATAGGGTGCTGGCAGATTACGGGCCTCCCATAGCTGCTGCCAGGCCCCTAATCTGCCATGGGCCCCTATACCGCCTCCTCATGCTGCTGCCAGGTCCAGAGTCTCTCATGGGTCCCTGTACGGCCTCCCATTGCTGCTGTCTCCATCGCCACACTCTGCCATGTGCCACTTTCAGGTCTCCTCACACTGCTGGTGGGTTCCATTTTTTGTCATAGGGTGCTGGCAGATTACGGGCCTCCCATAGCTGCTGCCAGGCCCGTAATCTGCCATGGGCCCCCGTACCGACTCCTCATGCTGCTGCCAGGCCCGTAATCTGTCATGGGCCACTGTTGTCGCTTGTTGGCATATTCCGCTCGTTCAGATGCTCCTTCTCCTGCTACTCCTCTTCACGGATTCCGTCAGCAGTCTTTCTTGGAATCCGTTTCCAAGAGACAACAGTTTGCGAGCACGCACCCGACGGTGCAGAAGCTGAACGTCCTCCTGTCCAAGTTGCTGCTGCCAGGCTCGTAATCTGTCATGCGCCCCTGTACCGCCTCCTCATGCTGCTGCCAGGTCCAGAGTGTGTCATGGGCCCCCGTACCGACTCCTCATGCTGCTGCCAGGCCCGTAATCTGTCATGGGCCCCTGTACCGCCTCCCCATGCTGCTGCCAGGTCCAGAGTGTGTCATGGGTCCCTGTACGGCCTCCCATTGCTGCTGCCAGGCCCGTAATCTGCCATGGGCCCCTGTACCGACTCCTCATGCTGCTGCCAGGCCCGTAATCTGTCATGGGCCCCTGTACCGCCTCCTCATGCTGCTGCCAGGTCCAGAGTGTGTCATGGGTCCCTGTACGGCCTCCCATTGCTGCTGTCTCTATCGCCACACTCTGCCATGTGCCACTTTCAGGTCTCCTCACACTGCTGGTGGTTTCCATTTTTGTCATAGGGTGCTGTATGGCCTCCCATTGCTGCTGCCTCCACCGCCACACTGTGGCTCCACACTCTGGTTTTGGCCCCGTGACTGCCCAAATGAGTGAAGTGTGCGGTGATTCTAAGATCGACGGCACTCATCTGCATGTCATACTGACTGACAGTATTATTTCTCTTCCCCAGCAGACTCCAAGGGCATTTAAATTAAAGGTACAGTGTTCTGCACTAATATTAAGTCTCTCTGAAGCCTAGAAACACCCTTTTTTAAGTTAAATTCACAGCGAATTTATTCGACTCGAATCGAATATTGTCCACGAATTCGCCGAATCAGTCGAATCGAATTTTTCATTTCTTCGCTCATCTCTAGTGACAACCATGGCTCCTTCCATGGATACAATGCAGAAGTAATTGTGTTGTCACCCAGTGACAGGAAGTATGTTATTCACAGGATGATTTTTAAACTGCAATCAGGAAGATATCTTTTAATTGGAAACAATATAAAAATAAGCATTGATTTCTACCCTGTTCCATTATGCTCTACAACACTATGAACCTTTATATATTAATGAATTCACTTTCACATGTTATCAATTACTTTGTTATTGTAACATAAAATGCAGTATTAATAACATAAAACTCCAGGTATTTAACTTCATTTGAACACCAGCTCCAGAGAGTCTAGCTTTAAGGTCCCAATGGATTTATATAGAACACCACCCAGTGTGTAACAGAGCAGCAAAGCATACAGGCACTGCTGGCCAATATTTACAAGCTGAACAAAGCTTCTTCTGTTCAGGCTTAAGCCAGATGTATAGCTTACCATTCCTATGAGCAGGTTACAATCTCCACCTTTAAATAAACATACCATCCCAACTGGCATGAGCCTTATGTATTTCCAGATGGGTGATGGTAAGCTAGCAAAGTTTTTTCACGCTGGTTCAATTAGTATTGTTATACATGTAAATGTTCCTCAAATAGATCCCTTTATATTTATTTTATTTAAAATGTAACAGAAGCCAATCAACTAAAAACACATCTGAATACTCCCTTGCCACACTATGTAGCCAGTGGTGGTACTGCGTAGCTCCATTCATTCTGTACCTATTTTTGACACTTTCCCACCTTTTTTTTGCTCAGTGAACTACTGTATATATGAAGATCTTCTCACTGGTGTCCTCCTTGTGCTCACTCCAATATTTCAAATGATTAAAATGACACTAAACTTTAAAAAAAATGAATTCTACTCAAGTATTCTTAACTTGAAACAAGTGCCCTCAATTGCTCTCAACATCCTTTAAATCTCCAGATTCCTACTGTGGGCCCACCTCCTGTTAGAGAGTGGCTGTGTTCCTTCTCTATGTCTCACTGTATGTAGGAATGTAGCCACCTTCTCTTGCTCGGAGGGGCATTAGGTAGTGGACGTGTATGGATTATTTCTGGAGACTAAGGATATTGTTTTGTGTAACATTAAGGTTTAAAGTGATATTAAGGCTTCATTTTTTTTTTAAACAACAAACATGTCATACTTACCTGCCCTGTGCAATGGTTTTGCAAAGAGCAGCCCCAATCCTCTTCTTCTTGGGTCCCTGTCAAGGTCCTACCTTTTCCCTGAGGTTATGTTACTCCATGTGCTGGCGTCCATCTTGGATTCTGCTGTGCATGATGGGAATCCTTTTATGCCTTCAGGTCTCTGTGGTCCATCCCCCAGAGGGGTGTGGCTGATGACATATAAGCCTGTGGCCCGCACATGCTCTTTGCACTTGTGTCTTGTGTCTTTGTGTTGCTATTACTCTGTTCTGACTCTCGTGACTCTCCTGGTATCTGATTCGGCTTGTGACTTGACTATTCTTTGTATTCTCCCTTGATCTGACCCTCTGTTGCTGAACCCGGCTCGTGACCTGTGATTCTCGTCTGCTGTCCTGTACTGTTTTGTCCTGTTGTTGTTGACCCCGGCTTGTCTGACTACTCTTTTGTCTCTTCCACCAGCTACACGCCATTGGCGGCGGCCATTACCGCAGCTGAGGTGTCTCGGGGGCCGCGACCTGGTTCCTGGCTGCGTCAAGTCCATCCCCACCATCAGGGGCCCTGGTGAAGGGCAGCCTGGGACTTAGACTCCGCGCCCTGAGGGACTTCGGTCTGTGGGTAGTGGTTGTCGTCAGCCAGTGCGTTACATTGTTAGGCCTGCCTGTCCGTTCCTCGGCCCCTGCCCTGACAGTCCCCAACCAGTGCTCCTAGCTTCTCCCCCTTGACCAGTGCCCGCAATAGCAAGCTGCTTGCTATAGGGGCACTGGTGCATGCTCACTCCCGAGTCCTGCTCTATGAGTCCATAAGACAAACAAAGCTGCAGCTTGGTCCCGCCCCTGCTCTCTCCTCATTGGGTCACTGGCTGTGATTGACGACAGTGGGAGCCAATGGCTTTTCAGCCAATGAGAAGAGGGAGACCCAAAGCAGTCAAGACTCCTGTGCGCATCACTGGATAGACAGGGGCTCAAGTGAGTATTGGAGGGGCTGTTTTTTTACCTTCATGCATAGAACGCATGAAGGTAAAAAACCTTCAACCACTTTAAGTGTAGGCGGCTTTAAAAACAATATTTTAGTCCAGGTATGTATTCAGTAAAATACTAAAATATACCCCAATCTGTCTGAAGAAAAGTTAATGGAACTGGAACTTGACTGAGGCGTCTGGATTTGAAAATTAGCCAAGCAGAGCAATATATTGTTTGGCATAATGTGTGTTTAAACTCTGTAGTTTAAAGAAGTGTTAAACCCAAAAGCAAAGATGTATTATATTGCAGCTTACCATTTCTTAGATGTTATGGCCGCATTCATTTTCTTTCATTAGCTTTCCTTCTTCTATTTTCATTTGGTGATCCAGCCAGTAAGTTTGTTGATTTTCAAAAGAACAAGCTCTCCTGCAAATGTATTGGTTTACAGGGATGAGACAAACCATTTACCACTGACACCGGTGCTTACAATAATCTGCTTTTATTTAAGTATAACCTTTATCCAAAAAGAACAAAAAAAAGCTGTTTACTGTAACTGCTTATAAAATGGAGTTTGGCTTTAATTTGTTAGTGTATTTAGGCCTGCTTGTACATTTAACACCCCCTTCCCCCAGACTGACAATGCACTGTCCAAAAGTGCCTGCTGTACTCATTCATCCAGAGTGTAGGCACTCTCATACAGAAGGCGTATTACTGGCCAGATCACCACGTGAAAACAGAGGGAAAAAGCCTAAAAAAAGAAAAGTAATGCAGCCACTACATCTAATGATTGGTAAGCTGAAATATATTACATTTTTGGTTTTGGGTTTAATATTTCTTTTAGCTTCAACACATTCTGTGAAATCAACTAAGCTTCTAAGGAAACTGTCAGGAGTAGCATACACCATAGTAAAGTGGTTCTAAACTCAAGCCTCATTTATCCTAATTAATTCTCTGCATAAAGGTAAAAAACACCCCATTAACTATTCTAATCCCCCCCCCCCCACAGGAGGCACACAATCCGTGCTCCCATGCTCGACTCCAAGACTTCTCTAGAACCTCTCGCATCCTCTGGAACTCCCTACCTTAGCATGGCAGGTTAACTCCTACCCTCTCAGCCTTTAGGCGATCCTTGAAAACGCATTTATTCAAGGAAGCCTACCCCACCTTCACCTAAAAACTGTACTTTGGTCAGCTCCATCAGATCATCCCCTGCAGCTATTACCTTTTGTACCGCCTACCCCTTCCTTAAGATTGTAAGCTCCACGGGCAGGTCCCTCCAATTCCTCCTGTATTAAACTGTATTGTAATTGTTCTGTCTCCCTTTATATTGTAAAGTGTTGCACAAACAATTGGCACTATAAATCCTGTCTAATAACTATTAAAGGGACTTGTGCCTCTTTTGTTTATTAGGATCAGTATCTGCTCCATGTTGGATGTTTAGAAGAGTGGGGCAAGCATTGAGCTTGCACCATTCTTTGTTAATTACCCCATTGTGAATCACTGACCTGAAAAAAGTATACAATGGAATTCCTGGCTTTGCTTGCTGCTCAGTTGTTCTGCTTCATAGAGGATAGCAACAATGTTATGATGGCTATTATTCCTTATTGTTAGATCTGCTTATACTGTATGTAACTTTTCTCAAAATAGAATGTGAACAAGGCCTTGGGCAAGCAGCATAAATTGGCTGTAGTAATAATTCACCGTGAAATAATAAGAGTTGGTGGAGGTGTTGAATAGTTTATAGTAGTGGTCCCAAAACTGCGGCCCGGGGGCCGGATGCTGCCCTTTATGCAGCCCTTGGGGCACTTTATCTCTCACTAATATAAGACACTAGTCCTCCCACTGACACCAACAATGCGGCATACTTCTCCCTACTGACACCAACAATAGGCACTAATCCTCCCACTGACGCCAACTTTGGGGCACTATTCTTTCCACTGAAACCAATAATGGGGCACTATTCCTCCTAATGACACCAACAATGGGGCACTATTTCTCTTACTAACAACAATGGTGGGGCACTACTCCCACTGACACCAACAATGGGGCACTATTCCTCCCACTGACACCAACAATGGGGCACTATTCCTCCCACTGACACCGATGATAGGGCACTATTCCTTCCACTGACACCAAAAATGGGGCACTATTCCTCCCACCGACAACCACAATGGGGCACTATTCATCCTAATTACAACAACAATAGGGCACTATTTTTCCTACTGACACTAATGTTGGGGAACTATTCCTTCCACTGACACCAACAATGATATATTATTCCTCCTGCTGACAACAACAATGGGGCACTATTCCTCTTACTAACAAAAATGGTGGGGCACTACTCCTCCCACTGACACCAACAATAGGACACTATTCCTCCCACTGACACCAAAAATGGGGCACTATTAATTTTACTGACAACAACAATAGGGCACTATTTTTCCTACTGACACCAATGTTGAGGCACTATTCCTTCCACTGACACCAACAATGGGGCATTATTCCTCCCACTGACACCAATGATACGGCACTGTTCCTCCCACTGACACCAATGTTGGGGCACTATTCCTCCCACTGACACCAACAATGTGGCACTATTCCTCTCACTGACAACCACAATGGGGCATTATTCCTCCCACTGACAACCACAATGGGGCACTATTCCTCCTGCTGACACCAACAATGGGGCACAATTCCCCCTACTGACACCAATGTTGGGGCACTATTCCTCCTACTGACACCAACAATGGGGCACTATTCCTGTTACTAACAAAAATGGTGGGGCACTACTCCTCCCACTGACACCAACAATGGGGCACTAATACTCCCACTGACACTGATGATAGGGCACTATTCCTCCCACTGACACCAACGTTGGGGCACTATTCCTCCCACTGACAACCACAATGGGTCATTATTCATCCTATTGACACCAACAATAGGGTACTATTCCTCCTACTGACACCAACAATGGGGCACTATTCCTGTTACTAACAAAAATGGTGGGGCACTACTCCTCCCACTGACACCAACAATGGGGCACTAATCCTCCCACTGACACCAACGTTGGGGCACTATTCCTCCCACTGACAACCACAATGGGTCATTATTCATCCTATTGACAACAACAATAGGGTACTATTCCTCTTACTGACACCAATGTTGGGGCACTATTCCTTCCACTGACACCAACAATGGGGCATCATTCCTCCCAATGACACCAATGTTGGGGCACTATTCCTCCCACTGACAACCACAATGGGGCACTATTCCTCCTGCTGACAGACAACAAAAATGCAGCACTATTCCTCCCACTGACACCAACAATGGGGCGCTATTCCTCCTACTGACACCAACAACGGGGCACTATTCCTCCCCCTAATACCAAAGATACATTGTTTACTCTCACTGATACCAGGGCAAATTTCTACTCCCAATGGCAAGTCTTGCCCCTCCTAAAGTCTGAAGGCCAGTAAACTAGCCCTTTATTTAAACCGTTTGGAAGCCCCTGGTTTGTAGTACTGATAGCTGTACTTTGTTAATATGCCTTGTATTACACATTACAAATCCATGCCCTGTAATGTATGAGGTAATTACCTCATTGAGGTCATCTATTATTCTGGGAAGTCTGACCATCTGGAAAACTTTCTCAGAGAGAAAAAGTTTTCTTTGCAATGGCCTAGTCATTTTTTTAGAACAATGAGGAAATAGAATTAACGCGATTATCTTCTCAAGCTGCCTAACCATTTCCCATGAGATGGATTTCTAAAGGCAAAAGGAAAAACGTTCTCCGCGGCATAATGTATCTGAGAATGTTTCTAATAATTAACACGCTTGTTGCACACAGCTACAGGGGATGTGATCTTTAAAAGGTGTGCCTTGTTTAGACGCTAAATATTTAAATGCCGAGTCACAACTGCCTTTACGTGAGAGATACAGAGATCCAAAGTACCACATTAATCTGACTCCAGAGGAATAATTATTTATACGAGATGTCCAACGGATAAATGTAGATTTTCTCTTAGTCTGCAGCTGTAATCCCCTAGAGCAGCAGTTACAATCCACTTGGCGATAATACGTGAAGACTAGAATGGTAGCCGCAGAACAGCAGCTTAACATAAGCAGTCTTTTTCTTGATGCTAGTTTTATCATGGTGATAGCCAAATATTTGCTTTAAGATGAGAGATTCTGAATGTGAAGCAGATGTGCAGAATGTGTGTGAGATAGAGGTCCTTCTGTCAGATGTTCCAGTTCACCCCGGAGTTTTTTTTAAACCACGATCTGCTATCATTTGATCTCTAACACTATTTAAAATGAGGCAAAGGGTGTTTAACCTCCCTAGCGGTATGATTATCTCCATATTTTTGTGCTCAAAGCGGTACTTTTTTTTGCATGGAAATATGCCGTTTTTTTATTGTAGGCCTGTAAATTTTAGGAATAACTCACTGAAATCTATCCGAACAAGAGTAGTAAACATCTCGGGTATGATAAAATTTGAAACACAAAATCATAAATTATAATTTAATAAATAATCATTAAAATAATAATATAATAATAATAAATTTAATTTAATAATATAATCAAACCAAAAACACTGAATTTTAAAATATAGCGCCACGTTCGCACATCACTGATCTTAGTCGCAAAATCGTTTTCAGTGTCTAATGATGAATTTCTCCACGAATCATTATCACTCAATTCTGCAAGTGGTTCTGATTTACTATTGCTGTTCTCTAGCTGGTCTAAAACCGCTTTTGACCTAAAGGGACGCTTTTTGGACGCCATGGACGTTTCTCAGTTTCCAGGCAGAAAGAACAGTAAAAATGCAGGCAGGGCACAGGACAAAGCACTAGGGACAAAATGTATGTGAAATGGTTTGACACAGTAATGTTATACTATGTGATTTTAGTGTATTGAGTGAATGTCACTTTTTAACATTTTTAAATTTCCCACCATTTCCGTCCCCGTACGTCCTGACGTCGCAGGGAACGGAACCAGAAGACAGATGCCGGCATCAGCCGGAGGAGATGGCCGGGGACACTGCAGGGGGGACATCGCGGGCGCGAAAGACAAGGTAAGTGAAGAAGAGATCCCGGAGCAACGCTGCAAGGTATTCCTGAGTGTAGCTCGGGGTTACCGCTTGTGGTGCAGAAACTTTACCCTGAGCTACACTCGGGAATACCGCCAGGGGGGTTAAAAGGGGAGCCATATCTCTACACTTCAATTGAACAGTATATGGTAGACTTATACAACCTAGAGCTGGGACCCCCTGTAATCAGTCATATTCCAGCTGTCAGTTCTACACTCCAGTTTATAACCCCGTACGCTGCAATCGTTTAATTGACAATATGATTTGCCAATCAAATTTATTCCTATACCACTGCAGGTACACAATCTCAAATATAGGTTCTTAGAGTGTAAACTGATATCATGCTGTTATTTTAAGCAGTAGTAAACCGCAGGTAAAAAAAAAAAAAAAAATCCCCTGCAAGGTAATGTCATAATGTGCTAGTATGTATCACATACTAACAAATTATAAAGCACTTACTTTAAAACGAAGCCCTCCAGCAGCACACTGTCCCCACTGCACAGGCTTCAATCTTCACCCAGTCTTCCTTCTGGGTTTGTGTGCTCCAGCCATCTGACTGGCCAAACCACAATAACGTCACTCCTGCGTTTGCCTGCGGGTGTCCTGTGCCACGGCACAGTACTCTGAAGGAATGGAACAGGTATGCCGTTCCTTCAGTGCGCATGTGCCGGTATTTTACCTACAAGTAAGCTTTATTATAAGCTTACATGTACAGTAGGTAAAAGTTTAAAAAAAAAGTTTACTACCACTTTAACCACTTACCTACAGGGCACTTATACCCCCTTCGTGCCCTGTTGCACTTTGAATGAAAATTGCGCAGTCAAGCAACATTGTACCTATGTGAAATTTTTATAATTTTTTCACACAAATAGAGCTTTCTTTTGGTGGAATTTAATCGTCACTGGGTGTTTTATTTTTTGTACTATAAACAAAAAAGCACAAAAAATTTGAAAAGACAAAAAAAAGTTTTTGTTTCTATTATAAAATTTTGCAAGCAGGTAATTTTTCTCCTTCACTGATATGCGTTGATGAGGCTGCACTGATGGGCAGCACTGATGAGGTGGCACGGATGGGCAGCACTGATGGGCACTGATAGGCTGCACTGATGAGGTGGCACTGGTGGGCATTGATGAGGAGGCACTGATGATGCTGCAATGATGGTCACTGATAGGCAGCACTGATGGGTACTGATAGGCTGCACTGATGGTGTGGCACTGGTGGGCATTGAAGAGGAGGCACTGATGATGCTGCAATGATGGTCACTGATAGGCAGCACTGATGGGCAGTGATAGGCGGAACTGACAGGCAGAACTGATGGGCAGAGCTGACTGACGGCACTGACTGGCAACAATGACTGGTAGCACTGACTGGCGGCACTGCTGGACAGCACTGATGAACACTGATGAGCGCAACTGCTGGGCACTGATGGGTGGAACCGCTGGGTGGCACTGGTGGGAGGCACTGCTGGACACTGATGATCAGTGCTGATCTCCTCTATGACAGCCGTGACAGTGTGAGGAAAGTGCTACCGATAACCATTTACTCCGTGATCTGCTGTATCATTGGGCACAGCTGATTATGTGGTAAAAGGCCGCTGTGATTGGCCTTTTACCTCATCACGAGATCAGCTGTGTCCATAAGGTGTGCACTCCTGGGGGCGCGTTCTGGGAGGATGTCATATAATGCCCCCCCAGAACTGGGTAACCACGCTGTAGCCGTCATTCAGCTATAGCACGGTTACCAAGTGGGTAAGGTGAAATAGTGCCAAAGCTGTTTTGGCTGTACTTCTCCTATGGAACACATCATTCTGCCAACAACCTCCTGGGACTTGTCACAGGTCCCAGGAGGCTGCGGTCCCAGGATGCTGCGGGACTCTTCACAGAGCACAGTGCAGCTTGTGCATGCACAGTGGGGAGCTAATTGTGAAGCTGCAAGGAGTCACAGCCGGCTTCCCACAATTGACAAAGCAGCATCAGGGAAGAACTGGCCTGGGTGAAAACAGCACTGGATCCCTAGGATGGTAAGTGTCTTTTTATTAAACATCAGTGGCTACAGTATTTGTAAACCTGTCTGAAGCTCCTATTTAACGTACCAAGAACATCACATTGTACAGTATAGTCTAAATAGGATAGTTGTATTTTCTCATAAATGTGGCATCAACCCTCTGTAGGCATACAAGACCAGCAATCTGTACTTTTCAGACTGTCTAGCAGCTTCAACAATACCTTCTGGATCAAGCAGTGTCTACCGACAGCAGCTTCTATCCAGATCTAAAGGACACATCTTTGCTTTGGTAAAATAGAGCACATTTAATCAGACCCAAGTCTCTTTTTCAGTACAGAACCTTTCCAGGAAGCCGGCCTGGGAAACACACAAAACAGTCCAGGATGCAGGAGGCCCCAAGGTCAACCAAAATATTTATATCCTCCCCCTGCATCCACCATTGACAATTAATATCCTGGTGGTTGGCCAGTGAGACATAAACATCATATCATAACTCAGCGATATTATTTCTTATTACACTAGCTGGTGAAGAACACACCCCTGCAACAGGAGGAAACAAACAATAGCCTGACCCTAGAGAAAACCCAACAAAAGTAGAACTAACATAGGCTGACTACAGCCTATCTACAACACTAAATTTCTGACCACATTTCACTGTGTATACATAATAAGATCATTGTACAATTTAACCTAATTTTATTACAGTTTATTTTTAAGAAATATAAAAGTACAAGTACCCGAATTTAAAGAGCTACTAATTTGGTAAAGTTAACACTACATTTAAAGACACTGAGGGGAATTTACAGAGACTGAAACAGATGGACTCTGGAGAAGTTGTACATGGCAACCAATCAGCTTTTAGCTTTCATTTTTGAAGCTTAACTGAGCAAGCTGAAGATAAAAACTGATTGATTACTATACACAGCTGCTTCAGATTCTGTCTACTTCAGTTTTAGTAAATTCCCCCGTTGCATTAAAGTTTATCCAACCAAGGAGAAAAAAATATAGGAGTGGGGGAGGTGTTTGTATTCCAAATTAAGAGATCTGTCGAGAAGAGGAATTCCATTACTGTGAGGATCATAAAAAAAAGCTTAAAAAAAGACTAATGCAGCCATCTAATGCAGTATATTTAATTTCTGTTCTTGGGTTTAGATACAATGTTACAGCCATTTTAGGCTATAATTGTGACTGTGGTATCTTTTGTTATCTTCCATCATGAGCAATATATTAAATAACTTCAGTGTGGAAAAGCAGATAGAATGAGAGAGGATTAAGAAAGGGATACATAGGAAATCTGTTCTGTCAAGGTACTCCTTAGTGTAAAAACTACAGTATATATAGTTTATACATTTATATATAAATTTTATTTTTGCTATTGGAAGAGTAGAAGAGATATTTTTACTTTCCTCCCAAGTGTACAAATCATTACTGCTTGCTTCATTTAGAAAGGAAATCAGGACAAATATATACTTTCTCATCATATTTCAGGAGCTTTTAACCAAAGCTGGGAAATCAAAGTGTATTGCTTACATTAAAAACTCATTTCAATCATTCACATTTTCCATAATCTCGTCATAGCTTGCTTGGTCATTTAACATGCTTTTCCGTGCTGTACTATCTATGTGGTGGGAGGATGAATATTACATTATTTTAAAAATTAACTCTCCTTTTTCGGAAAATAGACAATAATGTAGACACATCATGATTTTCCTTTTCCATTTAAAAGAAAAAGGATGAATGATTTTCTCCTCCAAAAGGAGTAATAATTTTCAAAGCATACAGTCCATTTGGCAGTGTTTAAAAGTGTCTGTTCTTAGGAAGCAAAACTGGAACTCATCAAAGTTTCTTGGCAGTCAGAGAACTTGTGACTCTGAGAAAACAAACTAAAGAAGTATCACTACCAATATACAGTATAGGCTTTTTCGACTTCATGTTAGAAACAAGTGGAAAACCCCTTATGCCAGACAGTAATGCCCAGCAGTTTAAATTCCCACTGGACAGACTGGAAATCAGCTTTAAGTATATCTAAAGCCAACACTTTTTTTCCATTTTGGTTACAGCGGGGAATAGTCATCAATGTCTTTTTTTTGTCATCTTTGTCCCATTTAAAGTATTTGCCATAATTTCCTGTTCTGTAGACACAACAGAAAGTGAGCAAGTCTCTCCAAAGTGAAAAAATCTTCTAGACAACTGTCACTGAAACGTATCCCCACTGAAGAATTTACACTGTATTTTTGTTCTGGTGGCAGATCAAGATTTTAGATATTTCTTTACGTACAGCCTCAGTGGCAATGGACAACTGTCATGAAGGTGAATGATGTTAACCCACATGTAAGCAAGTGATGTGGGATTCCCCCAAGGTACACGGTTTAAGACCCTCTCATGGAATTTGTGTAATGATCATCTTTCTCTAGCGTTTGGAAGTGAATCTGCACTTGCAGAAGCAGATGAGCACTCCAGTGGCAGTGGTGTAAGCAGAAACCATTCTACGGAGAAGGACTTAAGTCTGCAGAGCACAATGGAGCAGGCTGGCACATGGAACAGGAGAAAAAAGCAGACCAGACCAGGCAGCCAAACTGTGGACTCCAGCACAGGGGCATACTGGATGTATAGTGGACCAGACCAGGCAACAGGACTTTGGAACTCCTGGAGTAGGCTGGAACAAGGCAGAGATGAAGGATAACCAGAATGCAGACTAGAAATTGAGACAGGTGACTGACCAGCAAATTCAAACAGGTCGCTGAGGTTGGTGCACAGGAAGCCAGTCCACAGAAAAAAAACAAAATAAACTGAAGACAAATGCACAGAAAAACAGCTCATGAACAGGAAAAAGCATTGCTTGGGAGGTAGACATGTGGACATGGATCCTTTAAATAGACACAGCCCCTTTAAGAGATGATGCTCATATGACAGAAAGAACCCAAAAGCACTGTTGGCTGAGGAGAGAGGAAACCTGACAGCTCAGGAGTGAGGAATGTAAGTGTCAACAAAAGGACAAACAAGAAAGTGTGAATCTTCCTAGCAGGGACATAATACGCTAATAAAGATTTACCAGTGGTTCTAATACCTCACCACTGTATCCAAAACCAAAAAAGTATTTGCCTTTAGTTATACCTTAATGAAAACTTTTCTATAGCCAGCCGATGCTGTTATAATGGTTATTGTTTAAATGCCTAGAATGAATAGCCTTCTGGATAATTTTTATAGATATGTGTAAGTCTGGTCATATATATTATCAGATTTGTACAATTTCTGTCCCATTAATTTTCTATATTTACCAAAACTACCCAACCTATTCAACTGGTATCCAGTCAGGCAGGTCCTTATACTATATAATTGTTAGTAGATCTAAGGGAGGTCTAAGCGAGATTGTACAATCAGTTTGTAACCTGTATAGTGCGAAAAAAGATCAGATAAAGCATGTGTATTTATTATTTCAACTCATATTTGCACAATACATTTTTATTTACTAAAACTGGGGAGTGCAAAAATCTGGTTCAACTCTGCATAGAAACTATTCAACTTCCAGCTTTTATTGCCAAAGCTTAACTGAACTGGCTGAAGTTAGAAGCTGACTGGCTACCATGCACAGCTGCAGCAGATTCTGAGTGCTCCAGTTTTAGTAAATATTCCCCATTCATTCTGCCTTTCATCCCTATGCACTGCAGATCCATGTGTATGCAGGCCATGCACAATGGAACATCATCAATTAACCATAGATTTGATTGTTTCAAATGATTTTTCCTTCCAAAGTGACAGTTTGACATACCAAAGATTTGGCTAATATGCGTTGAGTTTTCCACCAAGAAAATTATTTTTTAGTGATCAGTCTGCCTGTTTATTGCAATTGATTTTTGAAACATTTAACATTTTTATTGAAAAATCATTATATTGAATGGTCATATTGTTGTGTATATGCCCAGCACACCTCTTGTATGTCTTCCACAGAAATGAAAGCACTGCTCTTAACGCAACATTATTTATAAAAACTGGAACAAAAGATGATTGATTTATTTTTCTTTGGAATGTGAACACAGCTGGACTTAGGCTGCTTGGGGTGTTCTCCACACAGCTGTACTGAGAAATCATTCTGCCCTAATTAGAAATAAAAAATATTTACATTTTGTGCTGCTTCTTCTTTTATACTTTAAAGTGTAGCTCTAGTCAAGACCTTTTTTAGTTTTGGATAGAGTGGGGAAGGTTAGACCCTCTAAGTGTTTATTGTTATGAATGTCTCCACTGGTGAGATTCACCCCTTTTTTGTACTGGTAAATTCATCTCACTTTATGAGATTTTCTCCAACTTCCTGTTGAATCTTTGGGACAGAAAGTGAAGCAAATTTTCCTTAACAGAACACAGAGAGCAAGAATGTAACCATCAAGGGTTTAACCCTTCCCTTCTATACTCAAAACTGAAAAAAAAAATGTCCATATGTAAAGTGGAGGAATCCACTTCACTTCATGAGATTTCCTCCAACTTGATGAGTCTTCTGTATAAGGAGAACTACCAACTGACAGCAGCTGCAAAATGTATTGTCACCCCTCACAGCAACACTTTAAACATACAAAATGTATATGTCCCCACTGGCAAGATTCACCCCTCTTTTTGTATTGATGATATTTGATAAGAGTTATACCCGGAGCAAGAGGTCAGGATTAATCCTCTATGAGAACACCTGTTCCAGGAAGACTGCCTAAGACAGAAATTCACCTTACTTTGAGATTTCCTCCAACTTGCTGAGTCTTCTGAATGTAGAAATACTACATGATTTGCAGGCTTGAAAGTGATAATATGTTTTGTGTTGAAAGCAGAAATGAAGTTACATTTATTTGCTAACAGGTGGAAGGCCTCACTTTTGTCATTCACTGTTTGTGCTTCTTGTAATACAGAGTCATGTCAGAGCTTACTGAGTTTCAAAGATGGCAACTTGTTGGTGCCCGCTTAGCTGGTGCCTCTGCGACTGAAGTTACTAATTTATTTGGGGTGTCGCAAGGTACAGTATCAAAGGTTATGACGGCATATACGCTTTCCGGGAAAACGTGGTCTGATAAACATAAGCACAGAGGACATGATCAACTGACCGAAAGAGACAAAAAGACATTGTGCAGGATTGTGACCTGGAATAAGAAAACAACTGCTGAAAAAGTGACCGCAGAGCTCAATCTCAGTCTTCTAAAGCCACAAAAACTGTGCGGAGGGAACTCCATAAGCAAAACATTCACGGGCGAGCTGCAATTGTCAAACCACCAGTGACCAATATTGATGCTCAGAAGAGGAGAGAGTGGTGCATCACCCACAAATTGTGGACTATCGATCAATGGAAGACTGTAATATGGTCCCATGAATCAAGCTTCACACTGTTCCCAACCACCGGACATGTTTACGTGTGGTGAACATCATCCCAAGCATACGACCAGAACTGTCTTGTGCCAAAAGTAAAGCCTGGTGGTGGAATAATCATGGTTTGGGCAGCCATATCTTGTTATTCTGCAGGCCCCATCATCACCTTGAAAGGTAGAGTCACTGCCACCAACTATATAAAAATTTTGGTCGGCCATGTGCACCTCATGGTGTAGACATTGTTTTTAAAAGACAGCGCCATTTACCAAGACAGCAATGCTCCAATTCACACAGCTAGTATTGTCAAATCGTGGTTTGAAGAGCACTGAGACAAAGTCTCGCACCTTCCCTGGGCGCTGCAGTCACCAGTCCTTAACATCATAGAGCCACTATAGTCAATTTTGGAGAACAAAAATCGAGCTCTTTTTCCACCTCTGACATCTCTGAAAGAACTGGAATGATTTCTGCAAGAATGTTATCAGATTCCATTATCTACCATCCAAGACTTATATTTGTCAATTCTCAGGAGAATTCAAGCCTTCTTGGATGCCAAAGGCGCTCCAACACCATATTAGGTGACAATTTTGTTCTTTTACCTGGTGCTTCCAGAATTTTGTCCAACCTTTGTATATGTTTACCTTTTGATGCCCCTTACTCTTGAACTACTGTTTTAGGAACTGGTCCACAATATTTTCATGAGCAAAAACCACACACTAGTAATACTGTCACTTACCACTGTTTATATGTACATGTTGACTGCTGCATGTAAAAAAAATGATGTCTTTGTGTTCACTGCATGTGTAGGACTGTATTGTATGGCTCTCTGAGGACTCGTTTTAGAATCCTCTGGTCGTAAATGCAGAATACAGAATTGTATTTGACAGAATTATATGCAGTTTAGATAACTGAAACATCTGGACTGATAACGTGCCCACTGTGATGGAACTTATAACCCCTGAAAAGAGGTGGACCAGGAAATAGAAAGTAGTTATATTCTTATCTTACAACCTACATGGCAGTTTCATTTTTACACTTGGTATATTAGTGTAATTTAGACTCAACCATGCATTTTTGTATTAACCCATGACAAATTTTTGCAGCAGGGTTTCTGATTATAATGTATTTTACATAACTGATCAACTAGCTACACAGTTGCATGACTGATAAATACCTGCAATATACACAGTACATCTACATCTAGAATCTTCAAAATGAATATTGAACTAAAACTTGTTGACTTATGGCCATGGTCTGATCACACAACATTGCAGAGTATAAATAAGGTGTTTTATACAGAATGACTCCATACAAAGGGCCTGATTAATAAAACCTAAAAGGAAAAAATGGTGTCTAAAGCGCTCGTAGTAGTGAGTTAAAAATAATTATTTGTGGACATCGTTGACCTTATTTCTTAATTCTGCTTTGCTTATTGGTGGAGGTATGTTCCGCAGACAACAACGTGTCAGCAGGTATTGACTTTTGACAGAAGAAGCCTTTATTCTTACAGATATTTGAGACTAAAATTAGATGGTCCTTATAGATTTCTATTTATACGAGTCAGAAGGTAAAAACTTATGGAAGTGAAGGAAAAACACAGAATATCAAAATAAACAGCAGTCTCCCAGTCACTGTAGTTTTGAAAACAGTACTTTTACTGTTGGGCAAATCTGAAATCCTGAATATGATTTTTTTCTCTTTACCCTTCTGAGTGTTATTTTGGTATTTCATGATATCTTGTTGCAAACATAGACATTTGAATGAGTCAGCCAAATGATTGAGAGGAAAAATACCCTCCTAACTCTTTAGGTAGATGGTGCTAACTAGATATTTGGTTGGTAGGCCCAGTCAACAAGTGCAATGGCTTTCTTATTAGAAATTATAGATAGTTCCCCTACAATTGTAGATTGAAAACACCCTTTATTAAAAAAGATTTGCAATGCTATAATTCCTCTTTTAGTTCAAATGTTGGGGTACACTATTTGCCAACCAGCAGCAGGTTTGTAGTTTTGTAAAACAGGGCTAACTGCATGGTGCAAGGGCATGTGTTTGATCTTAACAAAGAGTGAAATGGCACAATATTTTTTTTCAAAACGTGTCAGCTGATTAGGTGTACATTAAACAACATACCGTACTCCTGTAGTCAAAAACCCGCTAGTAGCTGTTAAAATAAAGAGCATTCTTGTGGGCAGAACTAAGGTCCATCTGGTGCTTAGGTCTCACTTGTCTCTCCTTCCTTTGACTGATGTCAGATTCCAGGCAGCCTACATGTTCATGAGAGCCAGTAGAGGTGCAGGAACTTTACTTCACCTCCCCTGCATGCTGCTCAATCTTTCTGTTCTGCTCAGTGATTCATCTAGAAGTACCAAAGACTAGCCTTGCATTCCTGGTTGATACCTTGCAGTTGAAACAGAGCCATATGACCAGTATGTGCGCTCTGACCTGGGACACAACCACACCCTCGGATGTCCTCAGATATCCCTACAGTGCCCAGGGCATTGGCTGATCAGCACTAGCTGTTCAACAGCAGATATTCAATATGCACAAGGATGGTGAAACAAACTAATTTATTCATGCTTAACCTCCCTGGCGGTATGATTATTTCAGATTTTTGGTGCTGAAAGCGGTACCATTATTTTGCATGGAAATATGTTTTTTTTTTATTGTAGGGCTGTAATTTTTAGGAATAACTCACTGAAATCTGTCCGAACAAGAGTCTAGTAAACATCAGCGGTATGATAAAATTTGAAACACTATATCATAAATTATAATTTAATAAATAATCATAAAAATAATAATATAATAATAATAAATTTAATAATATAATCAAACCAAAAACACTGAAATTTGAAATATAGCACCAAGTTCGCACATCACTGAGCAAAGTCGCAAAATCGTTTTCACTGTTTGATGACGAATTTCCCCACAAATCATTATCACTCAATTCTGCAAGTGGTTCTGATTTACTATCGCTGTTCTCTAGCTGGTCTAAAACCGCTTTTGACCTAAAGTGACGCTTTTTGGACACCATGGACATTTCTCAGTTTCCAGGCAATAAGAACAGTAAAAATGCAGGCAGGACACAGGACAAAGCACTCGGGACAAAATGTATGTGAAATGGTTTGATACAGTAATGGAATACTATGTGATTTTAGTAATTTTAGTGAATGTCACTTTTTGTCATTTTTGAATTTCCCACCGTTCCGTCCCCCGTACGTCCCGACGCTCACAGGGGACGGAACCCAGATGACAGATGCCGGCATCCGCCGGATTACATTGTCGGGGACACTGCAGGAGGGACATCGTGGGAGCGCAGGACAAGGTAAGTGATACAGGAATCACGGAGCAGCGCCGCATGGTATTCCCGAGTGTAGCTCGGGGTTACCGCTTGTGGTACTGAAACCTTACCCCGAGCTACACTCGGGAATACCACCAGGGAGGTTAAAGTACCATTGCACGTGCTATTTCATTACCTTATACAGGTGAAACTCGAAAAATTAGAATATCGTGCAAAAGTTCATTTATTTCAGTAATGCAACTTAAAAGGTGAAAGTAATATATGAGATAGACTCATTACATGCAAAGCAAGATAGTTCAAGCCGTGATTTGTCATAATTGTGATGATTATGGCTTACAGCTCATGAAAACCCCAAATCCACAATCTCAGAAAAGTTATTGGGCCTCTGTAGAGCCGCTCGGATCACCTTTATAGGAAAAAGTATTGTCAGCACTAAAAAATGATGATCCATGATACTGGTATAGCCACTTCCACCTGAAGAGTTATGGGTGCTGGAAATGGTTAAAGGTTCACAACATCTGTTCAACCACACGTTGCCAACTTTTTGATGGGTAGAGCACAATAAGTATATACTATAAGTAACGGTTAGGAAATGTTGTCTGATTCCAGCCTTAATTAGAGGATTGTAGCATATGGTGATGTTAAAAAGAGACAGGACACCCTGTGTATTGTGGGTCATATGTAGTAACAGAAAATTACAGGTGTCCCCTTTAAACAGTCATATCCACAAACCTTTATCATTTACATAATCTTGTATTTCTTTTCCATCTGGAACTGTTTGCATTGCATTTTCAAACAAAGCACACACTGTGTTCTCCCCTGGTACTCCCACATACTGTTTTCTTTTGATGTTCCTGCAGATGGGTTGATTGTCTATCAGTAAATAAGTTCATTAAGCTATTACTGGCAATGTAAATTAAACTGTATATTATTGTGTGTCAAATCATGGCAGTTATTTTTGGTCGTTTCCTATCATAATCTGTCACATCCCAGATGGTAGCAATGTGAAATATGTAGAACAGTGAGACACTGTTGTGTTGTAAATCCTCCAGCATGAAGAAACCCTAACTGCAGGAAAATATTTTGTGATTTATGGCATCTATTCCCTGACATGTCAATACTAAAGATAAATTCATATATCAAGCTTTCATGTAAAGTGAAGGCCAGCAAACATATTACGTATAATATAACAAAAAAGGATGGTAGATTGTATTATTCAAAAACAACTAGTAATATTAAGGGACAGGGGGTTGCAACTTTACTGATATCTTTGATTAGAATTTTGTTTTGTCTAAAAAGTTCTTAAAAATCTCTTTTTTTTAATGCTGTAGAGGAAAATTTAATTCTTGTCTTCCTGATGTATGTACAACACAATCTTTTGGTATATTAGCCCTATAAATACACACAATAAGAGAAAGCAGATGATATCCCACATGGAGGAAAAATATATTCTTACTATATTTAAAAAATATTCTTCCCAAATATATTGACATATATGTGAAATACTACATTTTTGGCTGTATTCAGAATATTGAAAATAAATTAATACATTCATTTATATATATATATATATATATATATATATATATATATATAGTATGTTGAAATGCATTTTTATATATTACAAAAAAATTTTGTATATATTTAAAATAAATATATGTTTTAAATATATTCTTCAGATTTTTTTTAACATATAAAAAAGTAATTTAACATATATTTTTACATATATTTGTATTGTAAATGCATTCCAAAAATAAACTGTATTTTTAAAGACATGCAGTATATTTGAAAATGTATTTTTAAAAATATTTTTCATATATTTTGTAATATATAAAAATGCATTTCAACATACAGTATATATATATATATATATATATATATATATATATATATATATATATATATATATATATATTGAATACGGCCAAAATTGTAGAATTTCAAATATATGTCAATATATTTTGGAACAATATATTTTAAATATATTTTTCTTCCATGTGGCATCCCTTACATGCTACAATGGTGTAAAAGATACAACATACACCAAACTACAGAAGCATCAACAGAAGAAATTAAGCCATATAAAGGATGTTAAAGTGCACCTGCATAGGCCAAGTAACAGGTTCACTTGATCACAGGCATTGCAAGTTTATACTTGGAGGATCGTCACCCTAGAAAGAAAAACATTAAAATACTATAGCTTTTTACTTTTAATAAAAGGACACTTACTTCTCCAGGGATCCAGCACTGTCCTCACCCGTGTCAGTTCTCCACCAGTCTTTGAGTCTCTAGCACTGTCATGTCTATATTCAAGTCACCTATAGCCACAGACAGTGGGACTTGGTCCTGCCGTCCTTCATTACTGCCTTTATTTGATAGCAGAAGTGAGCAAATGTGTCCCAGGCGCAGGGCTCCATCCAAAAAGGCTTTCTCATTCATTCAGTTTCTTGTGAGTGAATGAATGAATGAACTACAAGTACTGTCAGCCACCTTCAGCTGATGGCTTGTAGTTCTGAATGAACTGCGAAGGTACTGCTGAGTGCTCTCCTAGTTCATTCACAAGCCCTGGAGCTTTCAAACTGACAGCCTGAATGCAGGTATGGGCAGAACGTTACGGGGCTTGTCTGCAGAAACCTGACATTGCACCCCTGATCCACTCCTGATCCACTGATCACAGGTGCAAAGCTTTCCAGGCTCCTGTAGCAAAAAATAATAAGTGCACAATTTTTTCTTCTGTAAAAATATGTGAATGTATTATTATTTCTGCAAAGGTGAGCTTATCCTTTAAGGAAAAAGCACTTAGGTTTTAAGAGAACTTTAAGTAATTATATTACTGTATTCCAAACATCTTTTAATGTACTTATTTAATAAAAAGTATTATTTTAACCAAATGTTTTTTTTTCTTTTTGCCACTTAAAAAGTCCCATATACATATTTATTTTTGATCAATGCTCAAAACCACAATTCAACCCAGGGGATGCTGAGAGGAGCCAGAAAACTCTTTATAGTTAATAAATCTTTCCTTTCTTTTGCTTGGTGATATAGACAATTGAAAAGTAGATCTTCATATAAAGCAGGCAGTGTGCCGCCACCAGTAGCATATTCTAGTTTTTTGCTATAATAATCACAAGGGGTAGAGCTTGTGCAAAAGGGCGTCATCATTTATGTGTGCCTACGTTAGCATGATATCTACATATGCCTATATATTTTGCCCTTAAATTGATTGACAATATAATTATCTATTGGAAACCTTTAAACTCCTTAATTACTGTTATCATTATTTCCTTTCTGCATACGCTATTTTCTCTCTTTTACTCAGTGATTACAACAGAAGGAACTGCAAGTAACGCCATGAATCACAGCAGTCAGCCAAATGTCTTTTTTCTAGTACACATTAGAAAATATGTAGCACAGTGGCTAAATGGTTATCATTTCTTCCTGGCAGTACTAGGGTCGTTGGTTTGAATCCCAACCACGGCACCACCTGCCTTGAGTTTGCATGTTCTCCCTGTGCCTGTGTGTGTTTCCTCCAGGTACTCCAGTTTCTTCCCACATTCCAAAGACATGCGGATAGGTTAATTGACTCTGGTCTAAATTGGACCTAGTATGTATGAATGTGAGTTAGGGACCTTAGATTGTATGCTCCTGGAGGGTTAGGGACTGATGTGAATGTACAATATATATACATGTATATTGATAGCACTATATATAGGTACCTCTAATAAATAATTAAAATCAGCATACCTTGAAGCACTGTTGTTCAGAGTTAAATTAGGTGTAAGTTAAATGAAGTTTAACTAACCATAACATGCAGTTGCTATTGCAATCAAGCCCTGACTGTAAGTAGTGTCATCCACCTGGCCAGGCTGCTTGAGGGGGCTGTGTAAATCTAATGCAGGCCATACATGGTTTGAATTCCAAACGATTTTTCATCCGAAAATCGGAAACGTCGTTCGCTCAGTAATCCGATGGTGCCATCATTGATTTAGAAAATCGGCCAAGTCATACAGTTCACCCCATATAACATGCAAAACTTCTGTTCCTTCCAGGTCACGGCTCATGCGTATATACTTTTCGGAAAAACAATTGTACGATTTGACCATCATTGAGTCGAAAATAGATCGTTTTTCACAAATTTTCCAAAATGCCGATCACCGAAAAGGAGGGGGAACAACGAAAATCGTCCGGTGCCATTGCCCCACTAACAGAGTGAAAATCGGCCGATATTCTTAGGTCCGATTTTCGGACGAAAAATCAGTTGATTTTTCAACCCGGCCTAAGGGATGGATGGACAGAAATTTAAATCGTTTGGAAGGTAAAGTTGATCTTTTATAGTTTATATTTCAGCATATTTAGCTGGTTCCCTGTCACTTTTTGTTTCTAAAATGTAAGTTGTCTGGCTGACATCTTAATCCTCTAATATCTTTTCCTTCTGACATACTGATCAGGATGGAGCATGAAACAAGTAAAGTCAAAGTGAAGCTAGACTTCCTGATCTATAGTTGCCTTGTGTTAGCTCAGAAAGTGAGCACATTAGATCAGCATTGACGTACAGTAATTAGTATTTAGAGGGGAAACTGACAATGACAACCTCTGTACATTTCTTAACCCAGGTTTCCTTTAAAACTTGAATAAATATAGCATAGGTCTCAAAGTTCCTGAATAGTTCAGCTATGTATCTATCGTCATAACTCTTCAACTGACCTACTTTAGGGGAATTAAGAAAAAATAGTTACATTCTGAACCCAGCATTTACTGATTACCACACTGCAGAGTCTGGTATTAAGAGGGATATTTCCAGACAGTCTTGGCATGAGCTACCAATTTCATATGACAGATCCTCGCAAACCACTTGCAAATATGAAGAAGTCGCAGCAAGCTTGAATGATCTTCTGCCAGTTTGAGTTCTTTACATCTAAGTCATCCTGAAGGATTTCTATGTCAAGGTTCTCAGAGTAGTGTACACACTCAGCAAATATGTTATATTCCAATAATTTATGGCTAAAGGGAACTTTACTGGATGCACTAATACAACAACATGAAATATTTTAATAACAGTGCAGTGTTCAAAGATCATGCCATACTAAGCCACAAATGAATATGTCATGCATCCGTTCAAGAATACCTCCAACTACAGCCAGAATACACTAATTTATGCAGTGAGCTACCCATTGAAATGCAGAGCAACACCTTTGTGTTAGAGGGGGTGCGGAGAAAGGGGTACAATGGCACATATATGGTGGGGTTGTTCAAAAATACAGGATTACTGGGGAGAAATAATTCATTATATTCAGGAGATGTGTGGGATAATTTTTCAGAGAGATCCCTGGTGTTTTTTATTCTATAACTTTGAGCCCTCGCTGAAATTATATAAAAACAGGGTACTGTATCACTTAATTAGTGTGGCTAAAAGTCTGATCCCCACGTTCTGGAAGGTCCCTGAAGCACCAAATATTAAAGAATGGATAAATAAAATTGAAAATATTTATAGGATGGAGGAATTATGTCATATAGAGGAGGATAAAATGGAAAAATTCAGGAAAGCGTGGTGTAGTTGGGTGAAATTTAAAACCTCTGAAAGTTATATGGAACTGGTGGGTAAGCGAGGAGAAAATTAGAAACCAGGAGAGAGTTTTAATTTAGATTTTTAGGGAGAGTAATGCTGGAGAAATAGAGATAAGTAGAGAAATAAAAGAGGGCATAGATTAGGAAGAGGATGTGGACAGGGGAAAAGGAGAGGGGGGATGGGGGTTTTTGGAGGACATGGAATGGGTATATGTTAATAATTTTTGTAAATTTGTTGTTTTTGTATTGTAAAATCAAATAAAAGTTAAATACAAAAAAAAAGGAAGAGTACTGAGATGTCAGTAAGAGGTATTACATACTGGTTTTATATTTAAACATTAGTATGCAAGTACTTGAAGGGGTAGTAAAAAAATTCCCTCTTGCAAGGTGATTTCATAATGTGCTAGTATGCATCGCATGCTAGCACTTTATGAAAGATTTACCTTTAAACAGAGTGGCGTCCTGTCACCACTGACAGGGCTTCCATCTTCACCCAGTCTTCCTTTTGGTTTCGCAGGCTACGGTTGTTTGAATGTCTAAACCACGATGACATCACTCCCGTGCATGCGCGTGCAACTCACAATCCTGGGGCAGCGCCCTTCAGAGCACCTGCACCAGTGATGTTGTCAGGGCCTGGATTTGAACCTGGGACCTCTACTGTGTCTGGCAGTAACTCACTGCGCTATCTGGGATGCTGAACAACACTCTGCCTGATCTATTGGACAATCCTGCCTTGTGCCTTGTTTTTTGATGAACCTTGAACTCCTTGCTCCTCCCATGAACTTCCTGATTTAAGCCATGTCTCTGCACTTCTTGTTTGCCAGATTATTGTGTCTTCTCCAGCCAGTATCTCGTTCTTGTTTCTCCCGCTGCCATTCGTACCTTCGCTACCAACCTTTGGCTTGTTCCTTGAGTACGATTCTGCCTCATTCCAACCTGCTACCACTTGTTACTGACCCTTGGCTTGTTTACTGACTATGCTTCTGCTAGATCCCTACCTGCCATATCTGTTACTGGATCCTGGCCTGCTCACTTCCTGGTGGGGCGATCTCGAGAACTGAGACCTGGTACTAACATGCAGCAAAACCCATCTCCATCATCAGGAGCTCTGGTGAATACCGATTAGTGCTTAGACCCCGTACCTCAGGTGAGCCTACGTCATCTCCCAGGGTGACCTGCTTGTTTACCTATCCTGTTGGTTGGTCTCCTGCTATAGCTACTGGTCTCTGAGCCTAACCTCTGACCGTGACAGACATCACCAGCTGAAGAAACAGAGAGCCATTTAGGAGATATTCCTTGTACCTACAGGTAAGCTTTATTATAAGCTTGCCTGTAGTTTCACGTGTCACAGCGGTGTTTACTACCATTTTAACATGGATATATACATCTGATGCTATATGATAAAGAACTTGCAGAAAAGGAGGAGATTGTTATATTGTATTTAAAGTGGAAGTCCAGGTTATTCTTAACTAAGCCTAAACCTCCCCCCTTCTAACTCCTATTCTAACTACCTTCTAGTTATACTTACCTATTCTCGGAGAGCTCTGGTCAGGTCACGTGATTAGCTTCAGAGGGGAAGAAGGACAGCCGACAACGGATCTCCCATAGTAAGCCTATGGGAGATGTCCCCGCCCAGGCATTACAGCCATTGTCGCTGCTCTCTCCTCTCCCCTGCAGTCACAAATAGTGGTAAACTGCAATAATCTACAGTATATTCTTGGTTTTGTGTTTAGACAGACTTTTAGATTGCCCAGGCACACTGTGTATATAGACAGACAAAGTTTCTCCATATGCCAGTATTGATTGACACTTTGGAGACCAGTGGAGGCACCTTGCCAATTCTATTAATCTTTTCATACAAGCAGCTTTATTCACTAAACCATTACTAAGCATTAATGTAGTCTTAGCCAGTCAGAAACATTTTTTTCAAGGCTGGTAAATCAGTGCCAGGTGGATTTTATGGTCATTTGCACTTCCTGAGCTTAGAGAGTTTCACTATGCAATGGAATACAAAGCACATGAGGGATATTTCATTAAAAAATTCAAGATTGGCACCAAAGTTATGAAATAACCTTTTGTTTACGCCACACCTAAAATGCACGCAGATCCCTATGGAAAAAAAAAAGATGCAAAATCAGATGCTAGATTTTATTTACTTCAGGTACTTTTATAGTGCCATCAAATTACACAGCGCTTTACATATATATTGTACATTCACATCAGTCCCTAACCCTCAAGGGGTGAACAATCTAAGGTCCCTAACTCACATTCATACATACACACACTAGGGCCAATTTAGACAGGAGCCAGCTAACCTACCAGCATGTTTCTGGAGTGTGGGAGGAAACCAGAGTACCTGGAGGAAACCCACACAGGGAGAACACGCAAACTCCAGGCAGGTGGTGCTGTGGTTGGGATTTCAATCCAACGCCCCTAGTACTGCCAGGCAGAAGTGATAACCATATAGCCACTGTGCTGCCCATTTTCTAATGTGTGCTAGAAAAAAAGACAGGCTGACTGCTATGATTCATGGCGTTACTTGCAGTTCCTTCTGTTGTAATCACTGAGTAAAAGAGAGAAAGTGGCATATGCAGAAAGGAAATAATGATAACAGTAATTAAAGAGGTTAAAGGTTTCCAATAGATGATAATTATATTGTCAATCAATTTAAGGGCAAAATATATAGGCATATGTAGATATCATGCTAACGTAGGCACACATAAATGATGATGCCCTTTTGCACAAACTCTACCCCCTGTGATTATTATAGCAAAAAACTAGAATATGCTACTGGAGGCGGCACACTGCCTGCTTTATATGAAGATCTACTTTTCAATTGTCTACACCACCAAACAAAAGAAAAGAAAGATTTATTTAAGGTACTTATATAGCTCCGTCAATTTACGCAGCGCTTTACATGTATATTGTACATTCCCATCAGTCCCTAAACCTCTAGGGGTGTACAATCTAAGGTTCCTTAACTCACCTTCATACATACACATACTAGGGCCAATTTAGACAGGATCCAATTCACCTACCAGCATGTCTTTGGAGTGTGGGAGGAAACCGGAGTACCCAGAGGAAACCCACACAGGCACAGGGAGAACATGCAAACTCCAGGAAGGTGGTACCGTGGGTGGGATTCAAACCCACGACCCTAGTACTGCCAGGCGGAAGTGCTAACCATTTAACCATAAAGAGTTTCCTGGCTCCTCTCAGCATCCCCTGTAGAATCTTTACCCTAAAATTTTCTTTACTGAATTTACCCATAAATATCCAGAGGTGAAAGAAGAGGGTGTCATTATGATAAGAACATGCATACCTACACACACTTCTAGGTGTATCAGACACCACTAACATTGTAAACATGTTATATTTAATCTTTGGCAGTAAACCGTAAAAAAAATTAAAATTTTCTCCCAACAAAGCTGATTTGACATGTTAAAGTTAAACTAGCAATTCTTGGTGTACCCAGAACACATGTAATAGGTTTTAACAATCTCCATGCACATTAGCATCATTTGAAGCTCCTAGAAGCTATTATGAGCATTTTTTTATTCTGCTCCTTGAAGCTAATAGTGTTATCCTATGTGTCTATGCACACTATTTTATACTATAAGCGTTTTTTTAAGCTTCATCGTTTAGGAGCAGAAAAAAAATAGTTTTTATTGAGTTTTTAGAAGCATTTTCCCAGCATAAAAAAACACTAAACGCTCCTAAAGCTTCTAAATGCTCCTTACAGTTTTTTTTAGTGTTTTGCACTGTAAGGCTCCATGTACACTGCAGATGATAAACTCACATTTAGGAGCTTTTCTGCATTTTTTTCAGCAGCCCCTGAACTCTCCCTGATGTTTTCCTATGTGTCCATGTACACATCATCGTTTACAGTTGTTTACAGGCAGTTGAGTTTACAGTCGTTTTTTTGAACGTGCCAAACTTGCGTTCAGGAGTAGATTTTATCAGCGTTTCAAACGCCAAATGCTTGTAAACGCAGCTAACCATGTTTATAAGCATTTGCGTTTGGAAACTTTTTTTTAACTCTTCCACTTCCAGATGCTGTCCAGAGCCTTTTTTCATCATGAAAAAGGCATGCAAAGCATTTTCCCGGTACTCAAATGGAGCTGGTACACCATACTTTGAAGTTTCGCATGAAAGAAAATATGTTAGACACTGCTGCAATAATTTCTGTACAGAAATGAGCTGGAACACATCCAAACACCACAAAAAAAAGACAGCTAATCTCAACAAATACTGCTCTCTCTGCTTCTGCTCTCTCTAATTCTCTCAAAATGTCTGAAACAGTTAATCTTTTACTGTTTTTCAGTGTAATCTGGGCATTTTGGAAGGTCTCCAAACACAAACGCTCATAAACGCACATAAACACGGTATGCAAACGCAGCTAAACAGATGTTTTTTAACCTACGTTTTCCAGCAGTCAGTTTCCATCATTCAGATGTGTCCCGTGTACACGGAGCCTAACACTAATAAAATGCTGATGGTCCTAAATGCTCCTAAACACTTCTAAATGCTACTAAAAGGCTACTACAAGCTGGCACAAAAAACACTATTATCAGCTTTTTTCATCCAGAGCTTATAAAAATGCTAGTGTGCATAGAGCCTTATAACCAATATTGCACAGGCCTGGGATCAGGCTATGTTCACGGCTAAGCAGCTTAGGAGGTGATCCTGACACCTCTGGAAAGATTTCTTTTTGTGAATGACAATTTACAATGGGGCTAACGAGCCACACGGACTGTAATGGACAAGTTTGAAAGGCAGCCTGTCTGTCAACTTGACATGCTACATTAAATGTGCCATGCACTTGTGTACAGTCTTCTCTGGCTGTATTTTAAAGTTTAGTTGAGTGACCGGGGGAGTAAAACCATGGGTCAGCTGCCTGTTTTTACGTGCTCCTCGGACACCCATGTAGAACAAGCCAAAGGTACTAACCCATGCCAAGCTTTCACTGTGAATTTCAGAAGAAGTAGAAAACAGAATCCTTGGTTATAAGCAACAATATAACAGTCACCTAAAATGTATCTGCATCTTAGTCCCTTGGCATCGTTTGCCAGTGGAACCTAATTGAAGCACTTCTTTATGATGCTAGTAAATGTATGTAGGATTCCCTGAACATGTATTGTTCCCGATTAGTTTTGCTTCACTTTCCCATGCTATTAGCAATGCCTCATTTGCTACATTTCAGGCATATTAATGCTAACAATAAAATGTATATGAAATCAGTTACAATGGGCAAAGCATTATGGGCAACATAGGCAAAGCAGTGACAGATTAATGCTACTTGTCATAAAGTAATGTACTGGAATCAAAGGCTGACAGTAGTCTGATAAAGCGAGATCACATTTGTACAGTAAAATGGTGCAGGTTGTTATTTACTGTTCTATGGGATCTCTACAATACTACCACAGCTTAGCTGTGTACATAAAATATAATGGCTGCAATATATCTAGCCTAGCTACACATGAGGACAGATTGGGTTGCATACCGAAGATATAAAAACATAAACAAAATTTAGGAATCTTATCCTCCGACAGAAAATATGCATAATATTTCAGCTAGCATTTATATAATATTTAAAGATGAACCTCTCATTACAGAACACAAGACTTGTCATCTTGTTTGTAATATTATATGTAAGCAGTTTGCATTTGATTGTTTGCATTTAATATTTTTATAATGGATGATCTACATTATTTAAAGAGTGGATCTTGGGCAAAGAGCCTGCATTTTTGTAATAGTTGTAGACTACTAAAGAAATACATCTTGTAGAAGTTTCAAAAGCATAATAGGTAAGGAAAATAAAGTACAAAGTGCTATAATTCTTGATTGTGAACTCGGTGTACAGTAACAGGTGCTAAACTGTGTTCAAACTGGTGCACCACACAGATTTACGCTCACTGTCATTCTGTGACCACCTATCTCTAGGATGGTCGTTTGCGCTTTTGAAGCTATCTCAGTATGCAGTGTTGCTAATGGTAACCAGTTGTTTCTCAAAAAGTGCTGTATCAATACCAACTCTCTCCTTTCCTCCACAGGCAAAATAAGCAAGTATTCAGCATGTATAAAAAAAACCCAAAAATATGCATCCCATAGGATGACGATCCTTGATCGAAACGTGTTGAGGTTTCATGACGCAACTTCCGCCAACGTCACTTCCACCCTTTGGAACGCACGCCGCCTGGAGGGTTAACCACCATAGAGGTGGCCATATTTACACCACACAAGCAACAAGGTTGAATACACTATGGGATGTCTATTTTTGCCTGTGGAGGAGAGGAGAGAGTTGGTATTGACATAGTACTTTTGGAGGAACAACCGGTTACCATTAGCAACACTGTATACTGGAATAGTCCCAAAAGCGCAAACGACCATCCTAGAGATAGGTGGTCACAGGATGACGGTGAGTGTAAGTCCATGTGGGGCACCAGTCTGAGCACAGTGGAGCACCTGTTACTGTACATGGAGTTCACAATCAAGAATTATAGCACTTTATTTTCACTTACTGGGACTGAATAATTAATATCAGTATTAATATTGTTTTTCAGATATTTTCGCAAAGTTTTTCATATTGCACTATTCATGCGCGGTCCACATGCTATTCACTTATAATGTTGTGTTTATTAGTTCACAATTAGGACTGCTGCAAACAATTATTTATTATTATTGATTATACCCATAAGTGCAGTAGCACTTTTTTCATTTCTCACATAAAAGGCAAGGAACATCTAAATGTATGAATCTCTTTATGAAACAATCAGTAAGGATAAAACTTTTATCTGAAAGCTAATATGAATTGAACAGTAAATTTAAAGTGGACCTTCACCCTCTCTACCCACCCACTTTCAGTCATTCCACTCCTAACCCCCTCCTCTCTAACAATCAGGTATTTCTTTTCTCTAAATTACCATCCCAACACTTCCTAGATTCTCACCCAGGTAAGAACAACATAGTTGTTGCCCACAGCCTTCTTTGATACTCATATTACACATACAAATGTGATAATGCACTGATGACATCAGAGAGGTAGATGGATTCTTGGGCATGTGATTATGCTTTTTGTGCATAACCCAGCAAAAAAGTAAGGAGGGAATGAGATGGGGGGTAAAGTTCCTCCATGGTTGTGCTTTGTCTCAGATGTATACCCAATGGAAATGGCCATTGTTAAATTGGGGAAATATTTATTTTAATCCGTGTAAACCCCAAAAAAAACTCAATATTAGGTCATTATCCCACATAAATACAAAAATATCATATAATCACCCTGTGTTACTAACGTGTCACCCCACTTAGTGTCCACGTCTAAATGGTTGTTTTAAACACCCTTAACCTTTCAAAACTTGTATATAGCTTCCAATCTCCTATTAATTCAAAACCGTGCTCCAATCCTTCCTTTTTCTTTCTTCAATTTTTACCTCCAAAAAAACCAGTAATAGTGCAATATCCTTTTGGATACAAAAGTGCTTCCCTTATATTCACGGTATAGGTGTAAATGTGAAATACACCCCCTTTCACCTTACACACCATGCACCTTACCGGACTAAACACTTGCTTAAGCGTAAAAAGGCTCTCCTCATCCGACCATCCCTGCTCTGTTCACTCTCCACGTGGCAGCATTATGAGGGTCAAAACAAAGTATGTCACTCCTGTCTCAATGAAGAAAGAAAAAGGACGGATTGGAGCACGATTTTGAATTAATAGGAGATTGTAAGCTAAGGGGTTAATCCTCTGCATTGTGTAAAAAGGCTGTTTGATCCTGTCTCTCTGATCCTTCCCTTCTTCCACAGTCCCCAATCCATGTGCTGATAGTACAAAGCCCTAGGAGGTACTCTGCACATACTCAGTTTGGTGTACAGTATATTGCTAGAGAGTTTTTTCTTTTGGGAGGGTGCATGTGATCAGGGGTCATGCAGCCTCATAGGACAGTTAGAGGACAATGTAAACTCCTCCTATTAGCTTTAACCAGAGCTCTGCTGAAGTCACAAGACTGCTCTAACTGCTAATGAGAAAATGTATTTAGCAGTTTATATTTACTTAAATAATTTCATTTCCATGTTCTGTGTACTGTGAGAGACCAGGCACAGTGAATGCAGGGTCCTGGGTTAAGTAATGCTTTAAGTTGGAATTGACAACTCTTACAAAATTGTAACAGTCCTCTAAGTTTTACCATGTTCTTGAAATTAGCTCATTTAAGAAAGCCAGACACGTTTCATAGAGAGCAATATTGGCAACCAGTGAAATCTGTCAGTTATTAATTGTATCAAATGAACACTGAAAATTAGATCATTCCATTTATCCTTTTCTGAGTTTTCTGTGTTGGGCTGCAGAAATATTTTCCCAGGTCATCTAACAAGGTCAAAATGGGTTCTGTAAAAGAGCACTTCCTGAACTCTGTCTTTGATTCCTGCTTCGCTAATAACATTCAACATTCAAGGAATGTCTGAATATGATTTATGTAAAACATCTCAATATTGATTTTTTTATGTATGTGAGAAACAGAAATGAGCTTGAAGTGGATTGTTCTAGAGTCTCAAGCAGGTGGACCAATCAGAAGAGTAATACCTGAATGAAATACTGAGGTACTGAAAATATAGGCTATGTTTTATGGATCTTAAGGCTTTTAACTGTAATGTAACTGTAAAGCATCTTAAAATACCTAGCTACCAGAAACATAGAAGAGTGTGGGCAGAATAAAAGCAAGTGACCCATCAGGATATATATTTATCCCAAGCATGCCAATCATGTTTCAATCCACGTTTGACTGACTACCTATGCTGAAAGTCTATTCCAAGCATCAATTAGTCTTTCTGTAAATAAAAAAAAAGAAGAAAAATAAGATTCATCTTGAACTTCTGCTAGTTTGAGGTAATGTCCCCGTGTTCTTGATCTTAGTTTCAAATTGAAAATACTGGCCCCTTAATATGTATTTAAAAGTTTCATCATGTCTCCTCTTTCCATGCTTTCCTAAAGACTGGATATATTAGGTTTCTGAAGTCTTTCGTGTTATGTTTTATCTCTCAGGCCTTTCACCATCTTTGTTGCCCATCTCTGGACTTGTTCAATCTCATCAATACATTTTTGTAAGTGAGGTCTCCAGAACTAGACATAGTATTCTAAATGCAGTCCTACTATAGATCTACAGTATATAGGGGAATCAAGGTCTTCTTCTATTGATGATACCTCTCTTGATACATCCTAGAATTCTATTCACTTTCCCACTGCCTGGCCACACTTTTTGCTCATTTTGCAATCATTTGAAATAAGTACCCCCCAAATCGTTTTCCTCATTTCCAATCTTCCACCAATGCCACATTTTCTATGTTACCAACACCTCAAAGGATATCAGTCCTATTGCAAACCTTTGTGTCATCATCAAGACTTTACTTACCAAACCGTTAATTATATTAGTTAATTATCCTAGAATGTCTTCTAATTGACAACCCATACTTGACCACTGTTTCTTACTATTTGTTACTGCTTGTTATGCTCAGTTATTATTGTTGCAGTTCAAGCTTTCCTTGTCAATAAAATCTACTCCCATATGCGTTTCAGTTCTATTTTTCATTGCATCTATCTGTGTGACTGGTTCATGAGGGATTAATATAAAAAAAATTGTGCTTCATAATTAGACATGACTGGTCTTTTGCACAAATTAAGCACTTGTTCCTCTTCTGTCATTATGTTAATCCTTGTATGTTTATTTTGTTATTTTCCCAAATTGTTAATTGCTTTGGAATATGTTGATAATTAAAAACCCAGTTATGCAACTAGTTTTAAATCACAAATTCAGCAGCTACTGTTATATAGCTTTTTAGGGCAAAAGGACTTTGAAAACATAGCTGTTCACTTACCTAAATGGTAGGGTCAGGGGCGGACTGACCATTTGAGCACTCGGGCACTGCCCGAGGGCCCGGGGTCATTAGAGGGCCCCATGAAATGCCTCTGGTACCTTTTTTATAGGCTTTTTTGGGAGTGCTTTGAGTGTGGGCAAGGACACAGGGGCCCCATGAATTGTCAATCCGCCCCTGGGTAGGGTAGCATGACGTAACACAGTTCTGGGCTGCACCTCCTTAGAGTGTTTTGACTGATGTATCTGAATGGTAATACTAGCGACAACAGATGGCGCAGTGCAGAACAATAGTAAGGAAAAGTCGTTACCAGCAGTTGAAAAATTATGTGCATTTCAAGTGATAATAAACACATAATGTTTTTTCCCCTTATTGCATTGCTTGCATTAAGGTAAAAAATGTTTTTAAGTTCCCTGTGCTCCCCCTTCCCTGTGTGAGGAGGAAGAGAGAGGAGAAGAGATACTGTGCAAGGCTGCATCTCTTCTCCCCTCATTCCCTTTTACCTAGGGACTCAAATAGCAGCAGGAGCCTTTGGCTCTTGCTGCTGTCAATAAAGTGAGGGGAAGAGGAAGTGTGTGGGGTGGGGCTAAGTCCCGCTGTGTGTGTCTTTGCAGTGTGGCTCTGTAGACACACAGCTTAGAAGTGAGCAGGCAGCGTTCGTCCCCATAGCAAACAGCTTGCTATAGGGACACACAAAGGAGCCAAGATCGCCAGCAGTGAACCCGAGAAGAGGAGGAACGGGGCACTCTGTGCACAAAGCAGGTGAGTATACCATGTTTGCTGTTTTATTAAAAAAAAAATTCTGCCTTTAGTAACACTTTAGGAAACATCACATACGTGCCAATAAAGCCAACTCTTCATAGCCAAGTAGGGCCCTTCCTCAAGACGACAAAGTGACCAACTGTACCATTGTGTTGTCTTGAGGAAGATACCATGTGCAGCCTGGAAACAATGGCTGCATTTGACCTAAACAACGATTCAAAAATAAATACACATTAAAGTGGTTGTTGAAGCAGAAGGTTTTTTAACCTACTGCATAAAAATCTTCTGTGTGCATCCCCACTAAATAAATACTGGAGCCCAATCTCGATCCAGTGATGTGAACAAAGCTCTCTTGCTCCTCATTGGCTCAGACACAGCAGCAATCAGAACCAGTGATGATAAACAAGGGGCATTTAACTGAACAATTTATTTCAGTTAAATGCTTGCCTATAACAGTGAAATGTATTGCTAAAGACAATAACAAAAAAAAAAAAATACTGATCGCTTTCCCAGAGTAGTGCAACATTATGGTAACATTACATTACTCTGGTCACAGTGTTTAAAAAAAAAAAAAAAAATTGTAAAAAAAAAAGAAAACATTTAATAAAAAATGATATATATATATATATATATATATATATATATCTATATATATATATATAAAAATACCAGTCAGTGTCCCTGATCCCCACTACACTAGTTATATGATGACACTGCTCTGCACTGCCAACAGTATGCAAAAAAAGAAATGGTGAATTTTTTTTTTCTTAAATTGTGACAAAAAATAACTTCAAAAACTCATTATGCCTCTTGCTAAATACCACAGACTGCCTACTTTCCAAAAAAGGGTAATTTGGGGGATATCTGTACCATCCTGCCATTTCTGGGCCTCAAGAAATGAGATTGGCAGTCAGTACATCGGGATTGATAAACAAATATATATCATAATTTGTGGACTTTCCTACAGACTAAATAATATACACTAATTTGGGTTATTTTCATTTATTTATTTGCAAAGTTTTATAACAGAAACAAAGAAATACTTGTTTTTTTCTGTCTTTTTTTGTTTATTTTACATAAAATTTAATGCCACCAAAAGAAAGCTCTATTTGTTTGAACAAAATTATAAAAATGTAGCTTGGGTACAGTGTTGCATGACCGTGCAAATGTCATTCAAACTGTGAGAGCACTGAAAGCTGAAAATTGGTCTGGGCAGGAAGTGCTTGGTATTGAAATGATTAAGAATGCCAATGTCAAAAACATATATTCTATGGCAGTGGTTCTTAACCTTGTTGGAGGTACTGAACCCCACCAGTTTCATATGCGCATTCACCGAACCCTTCTTAATTGGAAAAATAAAATATGATTTTTAAAATTCAAAACATAGGTATATATTTAGGTATATATTTATAAATAGGTGCACAAAATGAACAAAACCATTAAGAACAAAACCATTAAAACATGATTTTCACACAAAAACAAAAACATAATAATGAATATTTACTGCACGAATCATATGAGTCGGGTGTGGGTCTTCACCTCCGCCGAACCCACGAGACTGACTCACCGAACCCCTGGGGTTCGATCGAACCCAGGTTAAGAACCACTGTTCTATGGAATACAGGTATGAAAGATGAAAGATAAAACAAAATAATGCCCAAAACCCTTCAATTATCATAAATAAATAAATAAAAATGTAAAAAACATTTTTGAAAAATTATAACATTTGGTTATAAACTAATTTGGGTTATTTTATTTTTTACTAAAAAGATAAATGAATACATTTTGGCCAAGATTTATGAAGAAAGATTATTTATTTGCAAAATAAGAAAAGAAAAACACTTTTTTTTCAAAATTTTTGGACGTTTTCATTTATATAGCAAAAAAATTAAAATCCCAGTGGTGAATAAATACCACCAAAATAAAGCTTTATCTGTCTCAAAAAATGCTAAAAAATTCACTATGTGACCTGCCCTCTTACAGATCAAAGTGCTCATTTCCTACTGAGGAAGTCACGTGTCCATGATGATATGTGTGTAGGCGGAGCCGGGTGGCAGGGAGCTGGGGACCGGAAGTGACGCGAGAGCGCCAACTCCGCGACTCACAGATATGCAAATTGTTTTTTTATATTATTATTTTATTATATTGTTTCAATAGATTTATATTTCAATGGTTTTTATTAATTTTAATCAGTATAAAACAGAGGCAACAAAACACGCCCCCACAGGGGCTATCAATTGCACTGATAAGAAAAAACATAATAGAGAAACAGTGCTCTAACTCCAACAAGGCAGAAGGTACGCCCACGCAGGGGCTATCAATGGTACATAAGTTACAACAACATTAATGAAACTGAGTATAACAATTAAAGACAGCTGTCCACTGTCACCCAAAAACTAACAGAAAAAGGGAGAAAAAAAAAAAAACAGAAAAAAAAAAGCAGGGGTCCAAGAGCACCACCACCGAACACCAATGCCAAACGCCATTACATCCCCATACTAGCCAGAGGGAGCGTGGGAAAGGCATATTGCAGCCACGGTTCCCATATTTTTGAAAATTTACGTTGGGAGTCGTTGCATATACTCGACATCATAGTGGTCATACGATCCCGCACCCCCTGAAGAGGGACAAACGGACTCTTCCAGGCCTGAGCAATTGTTCTAGTGGCCAATAAAAACAAATAGGACGCCAACTTCTGCTGATGAGCCAAGAGGCCCGGTATAGGGAAATGAAGCAAGGCATACCGAGCATCCCGGCATATAGAGAGATGAAACAAAGTGAAAAGGAGGCCAAACACACGAGACCAAAAACGAACCAGTCTTGGGCATGACCACCAGATATGCAAGACATCGCCACGATGGCCACAACCCCGAAAACATCGATCACTACAGGCAGGGTTAGCCTGGGCCAAACGAGCCGGAACCCAATACCAACGAAACAATACCTTATAGGCTGCCTCCAGCGTGGACGTATTAAATGAGCATTTAGCTATGAGTGACCAGGCCTTATTCCAGTCCTCCGGATCCACAGCCACTCCCAGGTCGCGCTCTCACTGAACAACATATGAAAGAAAAGTATGCGACAAGCATCTGTTCAAAGCTGCATAAAGAAGGGAGATAAGGCCCGGGGTACCCGGACACTGCTGGCAAAGCTGTTCAAAGGCAGATTTCTGGTATGGGAAAGCAGAAGTGCCCCGCAGCGAGAACAGCCAGTACCGCAATTGAAGGTATCGAAAAATTTCCGCCGGGGGAACATCCCGGGACTCCCGAAGAGAATCCCAGGTGGGTAAAGACCGAAAAACCAAAAAAAGTGTCGCACCTATGAAAAACCATTAGCCACCTACCAAGAGAACACCCTTGGGTGATCCAAACCCGGTGGGAAAAGAGGATTATTAACAATTGGGAGCAAAAGCAGAAAGGGTGACATCAGGGCACTGGAGTAACGTACCGAGTCCCAGACTTGTAAGCCATGGAGCAACATGCAAATTGTTTTTAACAGTTTGTAAGTGTATTTTTTATTTAATAAATGTGATTCCTTTACATACTACCCTATGGGGGCCCCCTCTCTTGTGTGAGTTTTTACCGCAGACCAGAGATTGCTAATTTAAAGAGCCAGTTACATACAAAATAGAAGGATCCATTTGAATCACTGAGAGTGAGCTATCGGATGGGAGAGACCATATATGAGGAAGAGATTGCCTTCAGGATTCCAATTATAAGGAAATAAGCACTTTGACCTGTAAGAGGACAGGTCACATAGTGGCGGTAAGCGTGGAATTTGAATGGTGGAGGATTATGCACATATGCATGAGTTTGGAACAGCACATGGACTTTATTAGATATTTTAGAATTATTGCAACTATTCCTGGACATTTTTTCATAAATTACTTATGCACTTTAGAATGAGCACTTTATTTTTTTTTATGTGATTTATACCTTAGCATATGAGGGGATTTGTTGATTTTATGTAATTTATGTATCTGCACTTCGTTGTTATTATCAGCACTTTCTTGCAGCATTTTTCTTTTCTGTTAATAAGATAATTGAGAGGTTTTAGGCACCCAGGGAGGTGTGGCAATGTATATATTGAAATATTTATTTTTTGATGAAAACACTTTATGATCCGAGCAGCCACCCGTAATTACAAGAAATAGATATCATATATAGGTTTGGTGGCGCGGGATCAAATATACACGTTTTTTAAATATAAAAGGTTGTAACTGTGCAATCTATCAATTATTGCCCACTAAAACTACTTTCTTTCTTTCCGGTAGTAACAATATTCTTTTTTTTTTTTTTTTACAATTTACAACTTTCTTATTTTGTCATAGTGTTTATTATTCTTAAGAATTTTCTCCACAATACTATCTTATTATCAGAGGCGTCCCTAGGGTTGGTGTCACCTGGTGCAGTAACACTTGGTGACACCCCCTCCGACGATCCCCGCAGAATGGATCGGATCTGCAGATTGAGCATAATGGATCGGACTCCGATCCATTATGCTCAATCCGCAGATCCGATCCATCCTGCGGGGATCGTCGGCTTTCTTTACAACTTACCTTTTCTTGGAGCGGTTCCGGGACAACTGCGCATGTCCCGGTTTCAGGCACGATCAATCGATGATAGAACTACTGCTATCATCGATTGATCGTGCCTGAAACCAGCGCATGCGCAGTTGCTTCAGGGGGACATATCTAGATGGGAGACTTATCTTGCCAATACACCGGAGTTACCCCGCAGGATTAACAAACAAAGTATAAAGCGAGCGCTATTCAGTTCAGCAGCTGTGCACTCAAGGTAACCAAACAAACCTCAATAAAGAATATTATAGAAATAGTGCAGCGCTTAAAATGATAGTCCTTGTTCCTGATCAGTAAATGTTCCTCACAATTGAAATAGAAGAAGTGCCCACTCACCAGAACCACACTTGGTGTGTTGCAGAAAGTTAGAATTCATTCCTGGTTTCCCTGAAGAAAAGCCTCTGGATCAGCACATGGATAGATATCCCTCTTATGGTCAAGCAAGCGCAGGATCATAGAAAATTAGGCTCCGGCACAGAGTTCCCCTTAAGGGATGTGTGGGTGTTGCTCTATAATAGTAGTAGGAACCTCCCTCTCTGGTTATATTCGGAGCAGTACTGCTTCTGAAAAAAATATGCTCCCCATCCGGGGTCAGAACAAGAAAGTGCCCATAGTGTAGTATGGTTGAAAGAAATTAAACATTTATTTTAATTCGCAGGATGCATCCACAATGTATCAAAATCAGAACGGCAGATAGCATGCTCCGACGGCGTGACGTCAACAGCGCGAGCAGGCTCCTCCTTACGCGTTACATACCACGCACATCATCAGAGGATTGAGCCGGTTCAATCCTCTGATGATGTGCGTGGCACGTAACGCGTAAGGAGGAGCCTGCTCGCGCTGTTGACGTCACGCCGTCGGAGCATCGTGGAGCTCCGGCGGCCATCTCATTTCAGGGACGGTCAGTGTACTTTTGCTATCTGCCGTTCTGATTTTGATACATTGTGGATGCATCCTGCGAATTAAAATAAATGTTTAATTTCTTTCAACCATAGTAAGTGTGGTTCTGGTGAGTGGGCACTTCTTCTATTCCGATTGTGAGGAACATTTACTGATCAGGAACAAGGACTATCATTTTAAGCGCTGCTCATTTCAGGGACGGTCAGTGCACTTTTGCTATCTGCCGTTCTGATTTTGATACATTGTGGATGCATCCTGTGAATTAAAATAAATGTTTAATTTCTTTCAACCATACTAAGTGTGGTTCTGGTGAGTGGGCACTTCTTCTATTCCGATTGTGAGGAACATTTACTGATCAGGAACAAGGACTATCATTTTAAGCACTGCACTATTTCTATGATACCCCGCAGGATTGTCCGCATGCAACCTATACGGGGTGACACCAGACCCGCTCCAAGAAAAGGTAAGTTGTAAAGAAAGCCGACGATCCCCGCGGGATGGATCCGATCCATCCTGCAGGGATCGTTGTCTTTCTTTACAACTTACCTATTTGTGGAGCGGGTCCGGTGTCACCCCGTGCAGTCAGTGTCACCCGGTGAGGACCGCACCCCACGCACCTGCCTCGGGATGCCACTGCCAATTATATGCTTGTGTTATAGGAAAAGTGTGACTATGTTGCAATTTTAAAGGATACCTTTTGTATATATTTTTGGGTATGGTGCTTTTTTTAGGTTTCTATTGATGGCAGTATCTCAATTATATAATTTTCCCCTTATGTCCTATCTAGGTGACAGAGGGTGAGAGGAACAGGAAGTGATGAAAAATCTTTCCAATTGGGACAGCAATGAAAGCACTTTTTTTAGACTGGGAAAGCTGAGCACCTCTATGAGGCTTTATTGTCATCAGTACATTGCTTTATTGGCCACACCTATTCTTTTCATTTCTTCTATTGACAAGTACAGGGGTTAGACAAAAAAAATGGAAACATGGTTGACATGGTCAACTAACTGAATAGACAAAAGCACATTGTGCAGGATTGTGACCCGGAAAGGGAAAACAACCGCTGTAAAAGTGACCGCAGAGCTCAGTCTCAGTCCCGTGGACAGGTCGCACGGTGGAGGTGAGCTCAGACTTTGAATGGTGGAGGATTATGTACATATGCATGAGTTTGAAACAGCACATGGACTTTATTAGATATTTTATAATTATTGCATGTATTCATGGACGGTTTTTCATAAATTACATATGCACTTTAGAATGAGCACTTTATTTTTATTTTTAATGTGATTTATATGATTTATACCTTGACATATGAGGGGATTTGTTGATTTTATGTAATTTATGTATCTGCACTGTGTTATTATCAGCACTTTCCTGCAGAATTTTTTTCAGTTTATATCATAATTGAGAGATTTTTGGCACTCAGGGAGGTGCAGCAATGTATATATTGAAATATTAATATTTTATATTTATCAAAATCTGTATGGCTAGCACTAGGTGATGTTCTATTATACCAATTTACATATGAAGGCTGCAGAATGTGAACGTTCTCTGAGGTTTGAATATGCTTTATTAATTACACTTATTAAAATGATTTGCAAACTCTCCTTACAAGTGGAAATAATTTACATAACGCTAACATTAGAGCTGATTACACAGGCTAATTGAGTTAGATGTTCTGGAACTTAGCTCACACGTAATGTTGACCCCTGACAGGATAATCAGAGGACTGTTAATTGTCAAACCTGTGCAATCTGTATTTTAACCAAATGTGTGATTTACCTATCACATTCTTTCTGAGACGAAGTGTAAAGATGCTTTCTCAAGCAGCAGCAGATGGAAGCTGAAATTTCAAAGCAAAGCGTTTGTTTAATTAGCTAATACCACTCCTACTGCTGTTCTTTGCAAACGATTTGATCTTGCCAAATAGTGACAAGGGCATATTTTCAATTTCTTCTGATTAATTTTTAACTATTCCAGCACCAGAAAATGGAATCCACATCAACCACAAACTGCATTATATAATGAAAGGGTAATGATTTTTAATTTTCTAGACACATTACGTATATTGTAGCTGCTAAATAATTCTTAATTGCAGCTGTGATGTCCACACTGGTGTATAACTCCACCTGCCATCTGTTTCTAATCTGCAATGTAGACAAAAATGTAATATCATTAAAATAAAGGCCTCTACCTGATATTGATTTCATTTATAACTCACAAGAGTCAGATTCTGTTGAAATTAAATATGAAATTATAATAAACTGGTATTACTGTTGGGTACACATTTTTTTTATCTTGAGCATCATTATTTTTCATTACTGTGCTCTACCATATTTCTTTATATGATAATGTATTTCTTTATTCACAGTGAGCAGAATATTGATGAGCTGAATGTGTTGTAGAGATTATACAAGAGTAACCTGATCGCTTCCTTATTACAATTATCCATTTGCCTTAGCTGGCACAATGTCATCCTCTTAGCTACATTAGAATGAGTGCCGCACTGATCCTGAAAAGTAGCAGCTTTAAGTCATGTACCGTAACTCAGAGAAGCCTGAATAAAGCCGCAATGGATTTGATGGGCTTTGGCAGCTCAAGAACATTGACTACAATTTCAAGAGCCATACTCATGTAAACATTGCCACAACTGTACTTCAGCCTAAACATCATGCTGTATCATCAAACTGCAAATGGAACATTACTGTTTGACAGACATTTCATTTAACCTTATTCCTTGATACTGACTTATACTAATGAATTAAGTACAAGATGACACATTGAGCACAATTCTATTTCTAGTCTATTACTAGTAGTAATTTATTACAAGTGCAACCAAAAAAGGTTTTAAAAGAATTAAAAATGAATAAATAATCTAAAGCAGTTGTCTCAAGCAATGGATCGCAACATAAAAGTGGGTTGTGACCAGGGGCGGAGTGGGCCATGGGGCAAGTGCTCCCCCCCGGGCCTCTCTAATGCCCCTACCATCGCCCCAGACTTTGAGACACTTATCAACAGCAAGAAGCATACCCAGTTTTTCCATTAGTTCTAATTAATTTTCATATGTTTTAATTACCATTTATTTTATTGGGTTTTTACCTCAACAGCACTTTTATTTTCACTAGCACTGTGATTAGTGCATTATCCATTTTGGAAGGAAGCCATTTGTTTATTGTTTAAAAAGTGCATATACATTCTAGAATACTGCACAAGTTGTTTTGTGGAATAAATTATAATGTTTTATAAATTAAATTTTTTTGGGTTCTGACTTAATGACCAAGAACCAATGTGGGTCCTGAGGTTCCACAGATTGAGAATCACTGATCTAAAGTATAATCATACCCAAATGTTAATATAAGCTTTGTAGGCATAGTCCATCCACCTTTTGAAAAATACATTAAGCAAATGCCCCCACATTTTTAAAAAATATATTTGTGCACTTACATTTTTTGGCCTGCAGAGCACTGCAAATGCAATCAGTGTGTTGCATTTTGAAGGCAGTGGCTCTCGCAGTGGCACATGAGACTTGTAGAAGCATTTTTAATTGCTCGATCCCCGTGACTGATTGATGTGGCTGTGCAGGTGGAGCCACACAACGCCACACTGAAACTAAAGAATATCAACCACCTACAGTAAGACATGGTCTAAAAAGTGGACTATGCTTTTATGATGTAAAAGTAATTTCAAAATGGATTTTCAATATTTTTAAACATGCAGCTTTGATTGAAATAAAACATTATTATCCTGTCACAAAGGTCTTTGTTCAGCCACTTCCTATTGCGAGGTGGTATCAATCTGTCCCTGTTTCAAAATTGCTCAAAACTGCTCCAAAATGGATCCCCCTATCACAGGTTTGTTGGCTCACACTTGATGGTGGCTTACACGTGGAATTTGTTAACAAAAGTGGAATCTTGTACTAAAGTGGAGTGTTAAGAACCAGGAGTTTCTTTTTGACTGCTTGGGGACTGCTTGTGGTTGCAAATGTGTTTTTTTTTCTTTCCTTATTTGATATGTTTGCTATCAGTTTTTAAAAATACTTTTTTTCCTTTTTCTTCTCCCTCCTTTTCTGACTCTATTTTAAACAGCACTTTTTTTTACTCCTTCAGTGTATATAAGGTTCTATAGAACTCGCATTGTGGCTTGCATGTGGAATTTGTAAACAATAGTGGAATTTTGAACTAAAGTGAAGAGTAAAAAACCAGGAGTTGAAAACAGGAGTCTTCTAACCTGTAAGTAACATCTTAAATTTCCTATAAGTAATTATAATGTAACAGGGATAAATGGTGCTAGCAAGGTTGACGGTTTGACTCAGTGCACAGTGTGGCATATGTATGCAAAAATGGTGCAACAGCTCCAGGATGCATACCGCTGTGACAGATGTTGGCAGGTTGCCATCCTAGAAGCTCACATTAGAGATATGAAGGAACAAGCTGCAACACTGAGCAGAAAGGAAAACCTTGAAAGGATCCTTCTGCTCACTGAGCAGGTGGTTAATGGGGTTGATGTGGAGGGTGGTGGTGATGGTGGTGGGGTAAGTCAGGATTATCAGGTAGGAAAATGGGTTACTGCAGCTGGGGGTGGAGGGGGGTGGTAGGGACTCACAAAAAAAGGCCACTCCTGTGTTTGTGCACTAAAACAAATTTGCCAAATTGAGTGAAGATGTTGAGGTGGCAAGCACAGAGGTGGCAGTCCTGGATGTCACTGCTACCGCTAACAGCCCATCTAGTATGGGTGGTGAGGGTAATGCAGGAAGGCCTAGATAGTTGGTGGTAATAGAGGATTCTATAAGCAGAAGTACTGATAGAATAATTTGTCGCCAGGATTGCCTCAACCGAATGCTTTGCTGTCTCCCTGGTGCCAGGGTTCGACACATGGTGGATCGAGTTGATAAATTACTGGGAGGAGCTAGGCATGACCCAGCTGTTTTTGTCTATGTTGGAACCAATGACAGAATACATGGAAGGTGGAGGCTCCTAAAATTCAATATAAAGTTGAAGGAAAGAACCTTCAAGGTGATATTCTCTGAAATATTGCCTGTGCCATGCACAACACAGGAAAAACGGAGAGATTAAAGAATTGAATGCATGGCTAAAGACTTGGTGCAAGAGGGAAGGATTTGGGTGTCTAGAGGACTGGGCTGACTTTTCATTGGGGTACAACCTATATGCTAAAGATGGTTTGCACCAAAATTGGAAGGGGGTCTGCTGTGCTTGAGCAGAGGTTTATGGGAAGGCTGGAGAAGTAGTTAACCTAGGACTGAGGGGGGAGGGTGAACTAGAATTCAGTGGGACAGACAGGTCAGTTAGGGGTCAGACAATATTGGAGGGTGGAATGGAGATAGATAGGGAGGGTTATGGCAGGTGATAAGAAGGCTCACATGTTACAAACATCCACTGGAAATTATAGTACTATTTGTACTACTAAAAAAAGATATGCAAAACACAAGAGCAAAATGTATATAATGAATTAAAGTGTTTGTTCACCAATGCCAGAAGTCTGCCAAGCAAAATAGGTGAGTTGGGAAGCAGTTGAAGCGTGAGAGGGGACCTGGTTGATGCAGAGTGTGATGAGGCTGAAGAATTATGAGTGAAACTGCATATGGATGTGCGTAGTTCAAAGTAAATTATCAGAGTTTGTTACGGGCCGAGTGTTAACAAGGGGTGGAGACTCGGCTCCTTGCACAGATGGAAAGGGCTGGCACAGTGATAATAATTGTATTAAATGGAGTATTGGTACTGCTGGAACAATTAAATGGCAAAAATTCTGAAACCATGCAGAGCTTATTCTTAATGTTCATATAAAAGAACATCTGGGTAGCAGTGACCATAACATGATTTCATGATTTCATTTATTGTTAGCCGTAAACAACAAACACATGCTGGAAAGATAAAAACACTTAACTTTAAGAGAGCAAAAGGCTCAGGGCTGCTCTCCAAGACATAGATTGGGAGGGAATATTGGCAACACAGAACAGAAATGTGAATTCTTCAAAAAGCCTGTATGTGAACACACTGCAAAATATATTCCCGTGGGCAATAAGTATAAAAGGCTAAACATTAAACCTATGTGGGTAACATCCAAAGTCAAGAAACTATAAATAATAAGAAAAGGTTTTAAAAAAATATAAAAATGAAGGAACACTCTCATCGTTTAAGTGTTACAAGAAATATAACAGAATATGTAAAAAGAAAATCGAGCATGCAACAGTTGGAACGAATGACAAAAGAAAGTAGAACAAGCCCCCAAAATGTTTTCAAATATATTAATAGTAAAAAGGGCAAGTCTGTGCATGCAGGCCCTTTACAAAATAATCTGGAGTGGGTGACTGGGAACAAAGAGAATGCAAATTTATTAGATACCTTCTTCATCTCTGTGTGTACAAAGGAGCATGGGGGAGCTCATGTCCATAATGTGGATGTTATTGACTCAGCCCCAAATGATCCACAATGGCTCAAAATTGATATGATCTAGAAATATTTAGACAGGATAAAAGTGAATAAAGCACCCGGACCAGATGGCATACACCCATGGACCCCACAGAATTGAGCTCTGTCATTTAAAAGAAATTGTTTCTAATAGAGACTCTTTAATGACTGGCATAGTACCATGAGATTGGCGCAGGGCCTATGTGGTGCCTATATTTAAAAAAGGGTCAACGTTTTTACCATGTAACTACACAACTGTTGGTTTTAACTTCTATAGTTGGGAAGAAACTGGAGAGTTTACTAAAAGACCACATAGACGAGTTCTTGCTGGAAAAAAATATTTTAAGTAACAGACAGCATGGATTCATGAGAGACAGAAGTTGTTAAACAAATCTGATTTCTTTTTTTGAGCAGGTAAACAAAGCCTTAGACAAAGGAGTGGCTGTGGATATACTATGCTTGGATTTTGCAAAAGCGTTTTACCACAGTTACACATCTAATGTGTAAGGTAAAGTCTACAGGCCTGGAAAAATCAGTTTTAATTGGATAGAAAACTAGCTAAAAAGACATATTCACAGAGTAGTGGTTAATGATTCATACTCTGAATGGTATAGGGTTGTCAGTGGTGTACCCCAAGGTTCAGTGTTGGGACCCTTACTTTTTAATATATTTATAAATGATATAGGGTCTGGCATTAAAAGTAATATTTCAGTCTTTGCAAATGACAACAATCTGTGCCGTGGAATAATGTCCTTACAGGATGTCTCCAACTTACAAGCCGACCTCAATGCACTGCTTAATTGGGCAACTGTGTGGCAAATGAGATTTAAAGTATACGTTTACCTTTTGCACAAAAATAATAAATGCACATTTTTTTGCAGGCCGCACTGTTTTTAAATACTGACAGGTAGTACGAGGAACTTCTCCCTGTATTTCCTAAAAACGGGTGGAACATGTAACATGTTCCCAAAGGTAAGTTATCCTTTAATTTTGATAAGTGCGAAATTATGCACTTGGAGGCTAAAAATATGCAGGCATCATACATGCTAGGGGGAGTACAACTGGGGGAATCAATGGTGGGGAAGGATCTGAGAGTTCTGGTAGATCACAAGCTTAATAATTGCAGGCAATGCCAAGTGAGCAAAATCCTCTCTTGTATTACGAGAGGTATACACTCCATAAAGAGAGATATCATTTTAGCCCTGTACAAATCATTAGCAACACCTCATCTAAAATATGCAGTTCGGTTTTGGGCACCAATTCACAAAAAGAACATTGGGGAACTGGAGAAAGTACAGAGAAGGGCAACCAAACTGATAAGAGGCATGGAGGAGCTCAGCTATGAGGAAAGAGTGGAGGAACTGAATTTATTCTCTCTTGAGAAGAGGGGGATATGATCAACATGTATAAATACATAGGTGGTTCATATAGTGAATTTGGTGTAGAGTTTTTCACTTTAAGGTCATCACAGAGGGGCACGTCTGGAGGAAAAGAGATTTAATCTCCAAATACGGAAAGCCTTTTTCACAGTAAGTGGTGAAAATGTGGAATAGACTCCTTCAAGAGCCGGTTCCGGCCAGCTCAGTAGATTGTTTTAAAAAAGGCCTGGAATTTTCCTAAATGTACATAATATAACTAGATACTAATATTTATAGGTCAAGTTGATCCAGGGAATATCTGATTGCTTCTTGAGGGTATAGAAAGGATTTTGTTCCTCTGCTGGAGCAAACTGGATCATGCTTTATTGTTTGTTTGTTTTTTGCCCTCCTCTGGATCAACTGTGGGTATAGGATTGTGTATATAGGAATGTTTAATTTTTCCCCCTTTTAATGGTGAAACTTGATGGAGGTGTTTTTTTTTTCAATTGGATGAACTATGTACATATGTAATTACGTAACAGATTTCCCCAATAAAGACTACAAGTGGCCATGCTAATATACATTGAACAGGCATGTTCAACTGTTATTGCCTTCAAGAAAGCCCTTAGAAGACAGAAGGTTCCTGCAGGAGCTCAGCTAAAGAAGCTGAAGTAAAAGTGAAATCAAGTATTTTATTTGGAAAAAAGGGGCAATTATGATACAAGGCGCTTTAGCAAGCTAAATAGCACCCAGTAAGGATTTTACATTTACTTTAATTTGAACAACACAGATAATTACATATGATGGCTTTGAGGCATGTTAAACACCCTAATGTGTTACAAACATAAGCAGAAAGTTTTTCCATATCTGTTAGACCTATACTACCCTTACTTTTACTAATATAAGATATGCATAAATTAGAACACAGCAGTGAATATATATTCTCTGATTTTGTCATCAGCAAGAGAAAGCTATAAGTAGGCTTGACAGTAGTCATATGATCCATAATGAAAATAATGACATTTATGTTAAATAAGGTACTGTAAATTATTTGGTAATATTGTCATTTATGACATTTGCAGTTTGATAAAAAGACTCCAAAATATTGGTTATTCAATAAAGTTTGTACCATAGAGTTATTTCTTGGAGCATGAGAAAAAGGAGAGAAGCGCCTCTAAGTGCAATAAGTCTTTTAATTCAAGTCTAAATGTAGAAACACTCACATGTGTGAAGTAATCACAAGCTTTTCTCATCTACAGAAGTTGCTACAGCTTATTTGGAAGCCTTGCCCTCAGTGCCACACGGAATCCTACGCTCTTCATACAGTAGCCACTAATACCACCATCACCCATACTACCATTTCCCAGGACTTTGCAGTGTTTGCGCTGTTACAACCCTTCCTCATTATTTCTTGGAGCAATGGTGTCTTATGCCATATTCTGTGGATTGCAGGCAGTGGCATCTATCTACTTCTAAAGGTGACTAGCAACACCTTTCATCAGTATCTGTGTTTCCAGTAAAGTGTAACTCCTGTTAAATCTTTTTTTTTTTTTTTTTATAGTTGGGAGGCCTAGAACCTCAGTGATATTTTCATTGCTGTCGATTATGCTTCTCTTTGTTTGAATGTTGGATAAATAAATTTAGAAATTAGGCTGGATGAATGATTTTACTTACTTTAATGAAAAAAAAAATATGTAGACAGTAATTGAACAAGACACTAATCAACCGCAGATCTGAGCTCTGGTTCCTGAAACTAATTTGCATTCATATGAAACACAGATTTTTGGAACCCGAGCCTAAACCAATACATAGGGAAAATTCTAGGTACAAATGAACTAGCTAGTAAGAGCTAAAGTTCGTGTGTTCTTGTTTCAAGAGGTCACTAGTAATAATTTTATTTAAAGTTGGTCCTTTTTTTTTAAATGGCAGCCTTCCCAATGGTATAGCTGTGAGGATCTCTAAATATTACTTCATTTTGTTTCAGCTTGTAAAGATGAGAAAGCTGAAATATGCAAATTAGCTGATTTTCTATTCTAGGCAACCAGAATAATTCAATGTACCAATCTTGCTTAAGAGGTACCCTAACAATAAAGTACGGACATTATTTATTAAAACATTTCATCTAAGAAATGTTGTATACCCTTTCAGAAGGTCTTAAATAGAGTGACAGATGCTTCTAGTATTCAACACTCCTGAAGGTCAAATAGCTGGTTCCCCGCTGCACACTGTGGTTTCTCTTGTCAGCCACTACCATGTCCTGCACCTCCATGGAGGGCTTTTAGGTATTCTTGGTCAGCACAGGGTTGTTGTAATTTATATTTATGCTGTTACGTATTATGAAATGAAATTTTTATGTTTCTTTTGTGCTATTCACAGTACTGTTTATCATTTCCCATTACTTACTCTTAAAAAAGTGGATTGTTATCCAAGAAACGCGTCTAGTGAGCCATAAAGACATTTGTTGGCAAATTTACAGAACATGAGAACTGAAGTGGCTTAGTTCACTTCTTGTTAAGAGATTTGAATTCTGATAATAATACAGTAATGGTAAATGGGGACAGGGATGTTTAATTCTTATTGCACGACACCCAGGACATGCAGTTCCAGGCGCCGGGCAAGAAGTTTTATTCTACATTTAGCCCTGCTGCGGGCTACTCCGGCGCTGGCAGAAGCTGAAGACAGAGAAGCCTGACTTCTAGTCTAGCAGAACAAATCTCTCACTGCTGTGCACATGACATGACTTCTATCAGTGTCCAGCTGAGCACTGGTTAAAGCTTGTAGGAGGAGTTTTCATTCTCCTCTCACTACCGTATGAGATTTCATAATCCCTGACCCTCTGTCTGGTAAATGGTGATTGTCCCTGTGCTGATCACATACACTCTCCCAAGAAAAATAAAAAAAACTATCTAGCAGTACATACCAAACTGAGTATGTGAAGTGTCCCTGAGGCTCTGTTCTATCAGGAGATGAAATGGGAAAAGTGGAAGAAGGGGAGGATCAGAGTAACAGGATCAAACATCCTTATTACACAATGCAGAGGATTAATCCCTTAAGGTCCACAGTGAGTATAACACGCATGCTTTATTGCATATGCAAACTGATTTACTGTTGTGGGTATTTAAGCATTTTTTTCTTTTTTTAAATATTTTTTTCTTTTTTTTTTACATCCTGTCATAATCATGATGACACTACTCTGGGGGGGTGTGAAGAGAGATTTTTTTTACACTGTTATTGCTTGTATAATGATGATGATCACTGCATAAGCAACAGTTTCAGCTGTCATGAAGGGGTTTCCCATTCATTAACAGCTTAACAATCAGCTTCTAGCTTCAGTTTGTTCAATTAAGCGTTGACAAAAAGGCCTAGTGCACACAGGATGTGTTTACTACCGCTTTTAGGGGCTTCAGCCATTTCTTTTCCTGCTTCCAAATGTCCTTCCATGTTATCCTATGTGTCCATGCACACATACGCTTTTAGAAGTGCTTAGTGGCAGGAACAAAACCCACAGCCAGTGCTTCCAGAAGCAGCAGTGTTTCAAGAGAAAAGTGCTTGAAGCGTGTAAAAGAGCCTAAACGCGTGGGAATGCTAGGCACATTTAGCTCTTGAGTGTTAATTTCAATAAATTATTCTGGCCAATGAAATGAACTAAAGCCCAAGTGATTGACACCTGTAAATGCACCTAAACACTTGTAAAAGTGTAAGACACTTTTACAAGCATCAGGCGTTTTCTCTTCTAAAATGCTGCTGCCAACAGGAAAAGCGTTTTTCAAAAACATCCTGTGTGCATGAGGCTGAAAACCTAGAAGCTGACTGTTGACTATGCACAGCTGCACTAGATTCTGTGTACACTAGTCTTAGTAAATCTCCATTCATGTCTCTTCTGCAATCAAGGATTCTTGCTTGCCCATTCACAATGTTCTTGGCAATGTATAATTCTGGCATCGGTAGGGTGCCATAGTTGCTTTGAGGTGCATCATTATGGCACAGCCAATCAATAGGACCGAAGATTCCGAACACGGAAGAGAACCGAGCAAACACTGGTGCCAATGAGGGAGCTCACAGACATCTAATTGCTAGAAGGGAAGGGATAGTCCTGCTTCTTGTTAATCCACCCCATTTTCTAGTAAAGGAAGTAAGGAGGGAGACAGATCCTGATCCTTGCCTACCCCAAAACTGAAAATAGAATTTGCTGGAGTTCATATTTAAAAGGGAAAAGATGACAGACATATTTGACATACAGCGCTGAGAGAACTATTGGCGCTATATAAATACTGTATAATAATAATAATATTTCTCTCCTCATGGGTTCCCTTTAAAAAGAAAAATCCCCACCCAATCAGTGATATTTTAGTTTATCTATTTTATTGTTATTATATCTTTCTAGATTTGTTTGGAAATTCTAGATTGCCTTATTATGTTGCTCAAAGTGCTATGTGGAAGTGTAGTAATCTATATATTATATATTATATTAGAATTATAGCAGAACTCCAGGCAAATATGACACCAATTCATGCAGCTCTGTATTCCTGAATACATTCTAAAATGTATTTTATTTTCAAACAGGAGCAGTGTAAGTACCCAATATTGACCTGGTATCATCCTCTTGAAATCCCTGTACAGAGCTCAGACTGGGACAGAAAGAAGCAACAAAATAACCTAATCAGTTGCACAGTAGTGCTGACAGGAGGGGAGAGCAGAGTGACTGAATCTCTACTGCATGCTGCTACTATTTTCACTGTCCATTCACAGGTTGAGAAAGAGACCCATAAGAGTTACTAAACTGTAGTAGAGAATAATTAGGTCTCCTGTCCTGTCAGACAGGGCTCTGCAATTCAAAACATTAACAATAACATATAAAGCCATGTATAACTCTGCCCCAAATTACATCACCAATCTTGTCTCCAAATATCACCCAAACTGTACTCTCCGATCCTTGTACGACCTCCTGCTCTCTAGCTCCTCCCATGCTCATCTCCAGGACTTCTCCAGAGCCTCCCCCATCCTATGGAACTCTCTACCCCAATTTATCAGACTATCGCCTACTCTGCCCACTTTTAGGTGATCTCTGAAAACCTCTCTCTCCAGGGAAGCCTATCCTGCCTTAGCTAATAATGGAATCTTCTACTCCTCCTACCAGTCCATCCCCCACAGTTATTACCTTTTGTACCACTAGCCCCTCCCTCTTAGATTATAAGCTCCAAGGAGCAGGGCCCTCCTGACCCTCTTGTATTGAACTGTATTGTCTACCCTTATATTGTAAAGCACTGAGAAAACTGTTGGAGCTATATAAATCCTGTATAATAATAATAGTTATGGTTGTGATCATTGATTGGCTATAGCTAATCACCTGGTACAGGTAGCCAGGTACTATGTGATTGCTGTGGGCAAATCACAGATCACAACAGTAAGCAAGCTGTTCATGAATGGAAAGCCGTTCATGACAGGTTGCTTACATTGTTAATTTGTTATCATGTGATTGCTATGAGCAATCATAGTGATCACATGATACCCGAGTACCTGTAAAAGTAATCTGCTGTGTCCGGTGGACACAGAGGTTACAGGAGCCATACTTGCTTTTACTCACAAAAGTGAGCAATCGTTTTCTGTTTGCCAAAGTTGCTTTTTATATACCACATTGCTGTATGTGCCATTACTGAATAATGCCAGCTTATAATCAGCTTTAATTAATATCCTGTCACCATTACAATAAGCTGCATGGTTTGCACATAAATGGTTATCATTTTAGTACATATTCAATAGAAGCTACTGTAATATTCATTCATAGTATCAGTGCCTATTCATGTACAGAATAATTCATGATGTTAGGATATGGCTTGATTGGAGTTTCTTGTGCATTTTTAAATGTGTGTGTTATATCAGAAGAGTGTGTAAAACACAATGGGGGAATGTATCAAAACTGGAAAAAACAGACCCTAGAATTCATAAAGACTGGTGCAGAGAGATTTTTTGAAAGTGTCTCTCATGCATTCTAAAAGTGGTGCAGCATGTGCAGGGGCAGACTGACAACTCATGGGGCCCCCGAGCAATAGGGGATCATGGGGCCCCTGTGTCCTTGCCCAAACTCAAAAAAGCCTATGAAAAAGGTACCAGGGGCATCTCATGAGGCCCCCTACTGATCCCGGGCCCTCGGGAAGTGCCCGAGTTTCCAAATGGTCAGTTCGCCCCTGAGCATGTGCCAAATTCATGTACCTGTCTAGAATTTGTACTTAAATTTGGTGCATGCTGTGCCACTTTTAAGATGCATGTGAGATACATTCACAAAACCTGTCTGGACCAGTTTATCTCTGTATGCCAAACAAGAGTTTGTCCTAATAAGCTTCATTTTTGTAAGATATGAGCTGTTGGTATTTAATTTTTAATTTAGTGAATTCTATGTTTCACAATGTAAAAGTGGTGTATTTTAGAAGTGCTTGCATTTGGTGCATGAGTCGCTGTCAGAACCAAAAGTGTTGCAAGTGCTTCATGAATTTGGAACAAAACATTAGCAAGAGGAATTAATGCCAGAAACATGGCACATAAAATGCATGAAGGTAAAAAGCCTTGAAACAAATATATGTATGAAAAAACATTGAGCCTTTACAACAACTTTAAGTTTTAAAAGTGAAAGATGGAAGCTGATTGGTTACCATGCACAGCTACTCCAGATTCTGCCTGCTTCAAATTTGATAAATTCTGTACAATGCATATCAAAGTTGAGTATACTATAAAACATACAGCACAGTGTATATTGGACTGTATATACTATATAATATAGAGCAAAGTGTATTTTGCATTATTGTATACTATATATCATCCCTCAAAATTTCTACTCAACCGCTTGCATTGGGAGAGCGGAAATAAGGTGGGGGCGAACGGCGTCGGGACTAGGGGTGTGTGGGAGGGGTGGCAATGGGGGCGGTGACAAGCAGCAATCTCCTGTATGGCTTTCAATGAAGCAGCTGAAAGCCGCAGGAGGGAGAGGAGGAGATGAGGCTTCCAGCTGTTTCAGTGAAAGTCATACAAGGAGATCGCTGCTTGTCACCTCTGCACAAATCATACCTGATAGTTCCGTTTCTTTCCTGGCCCCCAGCCCCTCCCCCTATCCACTGCATCAATAGGAGACTGGGCACTGAGGAGCACATGGGGGGCGGGCAAGAAAGAAATGGAATGATCAGGTATGATATGTGCAGAGGTGACAAGCAGTGATCTCCTGTATGACTTTCAATGAAGAAGCTGGAAGCTGATTCTCCTCCTCTCCCTCCTGCAGCCTTCAGCTGCTTCATCAAAGAAGGAGGGAGGAGAAGGAGAGAGAGGCTGGATCTGCTCTGCCTCCCCCTGTGCCCGCCTACACTCCAGTCCGTGCAGCTGCAGAGGATGTGTGGGTGGGAAATTGAACACAGCTGCTTGTCACCTCTGCACAAATCATACCTGATAGTTCCGTTTCTTTCCTGGCCCCCAGCCCCTCCCCCTATCCAGTGCATCAATAGGAGACTGGGCACTGAGGAGCACATGGGGGGGGCAAGAAAGAAATGGAATGATCAGGTATGATATGTGCAGAGGTGACAAGCAGCGATCTCCTGTATGACTTTCAATGAAGAAGCTGATTCTCCTCCTCTCACTCCTGCAGCCTTCAGCCTTCAGCTGCTTCATCAAAGAAGGAGGGAGGAGAAGGAGAGAGAGGCTGGATCTGCTCTGCCTCCCCCTGTGCCCGCCTACACTCCAGTCCGTGCAGCTTCAGAGGATGTGTGGGTGGGAAATTTGAGCACAGCAGCCTACAGTTCTGATGCTTCTGAATGAGCATGTGAGTCTGACCTACCTTCCTTCCTTCCACCCACCCCTTCCTTCCTTCCATCCACCCTTCCTCCCACCCTTCCTTCATTCCAACCCTTACTTCCACCCACCCCTCCCTTCCTTTCTTCCACCAACCCCTTCCTTCCACTTATCCCTCCAATCCTTCCTTAAAACCTTCCCTTACACCCACCCACCCTTCCTTCCACCTTTCCCTATGTTCCTTCCAGCCACCCTTCCCTTCCTTTGTTTCTTCCTTCCACCCACCTCTCCCTTCCTTCCACTCCTCTTATCCTTCCTTCCTTCCACCCCTCACTTCCTTCAACCCCTCCCTTCCACTCTTCCTTTCCTTCCACCCCTCCCTTCTTCCCTCCCCTTTCTTCCACCCCTCCCTCCCTTTCTTCCTTCCACCCTTCCCTTCCTTCCATTTCCTTTCTTCCTTCCCTTCCTTCAATGTGCATAAAACATTTAACAGTGCCATTTCATGACATAATTTAAGAGGGCGTGTTTAGAGGCAGAATTAGGGGTGGGGCAGGTTAGGGGTCGAGTGGGGCAACTGGTAACTCTTACGTCCTGGCTAATAGCTCAGGACTTGACATTTTGAGCCCTACTATATATCATACAACACTGTGTATATTGGAGCACTCGTTCCAGTATATATGTACACCGTATAATATATAAATATATATTGAATGACTGTAACAAGGTGCCCCTGTCCCTTCAGAGTCCAACCACTTACTTAAGCTGTACTGTTTAACATAATTGTAGTCAGCAGGAAGATCACATATGTGACAGTGCTGTCAGGGGTACCTGGATCACATAACTACCCAAGCAGAATTAAAATTTTTGGGGAAAATAAAATGTATTTCAACTGCATATTTTCGATTTTGTCCTAGAGTTCAGCTCCTTGAAGTGTTACCAAACCCAGGACCCTGCATTCACATTATCTGGTCTCCCACAGTACACAAAACATGGAATGCAATTATGTTAGTAAATATAAACTGCTAAAAACCTTTTCCCATCAGTGGTTAGAGCGGTCTTGAGACTCAAGAGTCCAACTGAGCACTGGTTAAATCTTGTAGGAGGAGTTTTCATTCTCCTCTCACTGTCCTATGAGATTTCAGAACCCCTGACCCTCTGTCTGGACAGTGTTGATTGGCCCTGTGCTGATCACATGTACCCTCCCAAGAAAAAGAAAAAACTCTCTCTGGCAGTACAAACCAAACTGATCATGTGCAGAGTGTCCCCGAGGCTCTGTTTATCAGGAGACGAAATGGGGAATGTGGAAGTAGGGGAGGATCAGAGAAGACAGAATCCTTTTTACACAATGCAGAGGATTAACCCCTTAAGTTCCACAATGAGTATAACAAGCATGCTTTGCTGCATATACAGACTGATTTTACTGTTGTGAGTTTAGTCACACTTTAAAGAGGCCACAGGGTGTGACTATTTGTGGCTTTCCATTAACAGGAAGCATCTGTTATATTTCTTTATGTTTGTATTAAATGTTATAAAATTGGGAACACAAAAAAAAGACAAGGTCTGTTTGAAGAAAATCAATAAAAATGGTACATCAGTATGAGATAAGGACAAAAAGAGTGAGCACATTAGGGAAGTAGTGACCTGGAAATGCAGTGCATGATCTTAATTCAAACCCTTGAGAAGTATTGCATATGAAAGCTAATTGAACTCTACTCATGGATATTGGCCTCAAGCCCACAAGGAGTTGTTGCCATTGGTAATCTGTAAAAGATGTTTAGCAGCCATGTATTTCATGCTCATAAATAAGCCAATAATGCAAGCGGTAATGGGTCTTTTTTCATTAAACTACTAATTGGCCATTCAGGCCTTTTCTGGTCTAAGGGGATGATTGAAGTCAATGGGATGTATCTGCTGAATACAGCTAGAACAGCTGCTTAACAGCTTAATGAATTACCTCTGAACTAGTTGATTTTTAATATCTCAACACTTCCAAGATGCAAGCTCAGTTTTTTAAATGAAAGGGAACAGCATTGTCTAAAAAGTGGATAGAGAAAAACAGGTGCACACACTTGTGAAATCCAGATGTCGAAATCATATTTAGAATTTCAGCGTTGATTAGAACCCAGTCTCTTAGAGGTATGCTTGCATACAAAATCAAAATTTAACTGCATGGCTCCTGTTATTTTTGGGAATCATTCTCGTTGCTTTTGCTGAACTTCTAAGCTCAGGTTGCTATTAGTATTAAGCCATTTAGTTCAATTCTACAATTAATTTAAATTATGCCTAACAATTTCCAACAAATCATCAGTTTACAAAGATCTAATGTTTAAGGAGTCCTGAGAACTTAATCATATCATTAGTAATATAGTACTTAGTATTCATTATTACTAATAAATAATAACGTTTGAGAAGAAACACAATGGCTGTCTTTACCATGTCTTGGGCTTTGTTCCTTATTTTACGGGGTTCACATTGATTTTTGGTCTCAGGGCTGAGGCAAACCTATTCACAAAAAAAAGTATCACTCCAGCCTTTGGAATATAAAAATGTAATGTGCTTCATTCCAGCACTGGGGCATGAAAGGGGTTGAATGTCTAGCTATCGATGAGCAAATTTTTTTCAAGATCATGCAGATCAGCAGCTTTTTTCATTATTGCTGTACTGCAGAACTGTCCATTTTTTGAAGAACCATATAATTTAATAAATCACAATTACCTTTATATGGAAATTGTGTAATTATTTGAACACCTGACATTTCTTTAATTCAGATTAATAAAACATACCGGTTTTTGACTTTCCACAGTCTATCATCACTATTAATTTACAAGATAATTTTGAGTTGGCTACTGGGGACGTTGAAAAGCCAAGAGTATTAAACACCTTTTTTAGCTCTGTGTACAAAAGAAAATGGGGAAGCTCAAGTCTTTGACAGGAATTGTACTCACATAGCCCCAAATGACCCACATTGGCTCATAATTAATATGGCCCAGAAACATTTCGACAAAATAAAGGTGAATAAAGCACCTGGATCAGATGTCGTACACCCAAGGGTCCTCAAAGATCTGAACTCTGTTATTTCTAAGCCATTGTTTCTAATTTTAGAGACTCTTTAATGAATGGCATGTACAGATTGGTGTAAGGCCAATGTGGTGCCTATATTTCAAAAGGGATCAAGGTCTTTAAACCAGTTAACTTAAATTCTATAAATGGGAAGCTACTGGAGAGTTTAATAAAATAACACACAAAAAAGATATTTTAAGCAACAGTCAGCATGGATTCACAAAAGACCAAAGTTGTAAAAAAAAAAAAAAACTGATTTCTTTTAAAGAGATAAGAAAAACTTAGACAAATAAGTGGCTGTGAATGTAGTATATTTGAATTTGGCCAAAGTGGTTAACACACTTGCCCATATGTGGCTGATGTGTAAATAAAGTCTAAAGGCTTTGAAAATTCAGTTTGCAAATTATTAGAAAACTAGCTAAAATATAGCATTAAAAGAGTAGTGAATAAATATTCATACTCTGAATGGTCTAAAGATATTAGTAATGTACCCCAGTATAGGATTCAGTGTTGGACCTTTACTTTCTAACTATTCAAAAGTACAATTTCAGTGTTGCAGATGACACCAAGCTATGTAGTGGGATTATGTCCTCAAAAGGAAGTCTCCAACTTACAAGCTGTACCTCATGATGCACTATTTAATTGGGTAACTTGTGGCAAATGAGGTTTAATGTTGATAAATCTAAATGTATTCACTTGGGGGGCTAAAACATCTATGCATCATACACATTAGGAGAACAATCAGGGGAGTCAATAGTGAAGAAAGACCTGGGTGTTCGTGTAGATCAGACTTAAAAATAACATGCACTACTAAGTTGCAGTTTGTAAAGCCAGCAAAATACTTTCTTAGTATACAGGTATATATTCCAGAGACAGAGAGATATCATTTTGCCACTGTACAAATCATTTAGCAAAACCTAATCTGGAATACACAGTTAAGTTTTTGGCACTAGTTCACAAAAAGCATATCGGAGACCTGGAGAGAAGGGCAACCAAACTGATAAGAGGCATTGGGGAGTTTAGGAAAGATTAGCTGAACTGAATTTATTCTCTCTTGAGAAGAGATGTATTTTTTTTTATTGGTTGAACTAGATCGGGTGTCGGCAACCCGCGGCTCCGGAGCCGCATGCGGCTCTTTTTCACCTTTCCTGCGGCTCCGGAGCACACTGCCCACCAGGTGACAGGCAATAGGGTCGGCAAGCCGCGGCTCTTTTAATGCAGCTCTTCTGTGTGCCGGGCGCCCGCTGGCAAACATTGGCTGTCAGGATGTAGGCGGGGCAGCGTGACGAACTCCTCTCCTCTCACAGTCCGCCCTGAAGACCAGAACGGCGTGGGAACACAGCGAGAGGAACGCGCGGAGCAAAGGTAAGTGAATTGACACAATATGGGGGATGAATTACTATATGGGGGATGAATTACTATATGGGGGATGAATTACTATGGGGGATGAATTACTATATGGGGGATGAATTACTATGGGGGATGAATTACTATAGGGGGGATGAATTACTATAGGGGGGATGAATTACTATATGGGGGATGAATTACTATGGGGGATGAATTATTATAGGGGGGATGAATTACTATAGGGGGGATGAATTACTATGGGGGATGAATTACTATGGGGGATGAATTACTATAGGGGGGATGAATTACTATAGGGGGGATGAATTACTATGGGGGATGAATTACTATATGGGAGATGAATTACTATATGGGGGATGAATTGCTATATGGGGGATGAATTACTATATGGGGGATGAATTATTATATGGGGGATGAATTACTATAGGGGGGATGAATTACTATATGGGTGATAAATTACTATATGGGGGATTAATTACTATGGGGGATGAATTACTATATGGGGGATGAATTACTATGGGGGATGAATTACTATGGGGGATGAATTACTATGGGGGATGAATTACTATATGGGGGATGTATTTTCAGTTTTAAAAATATTTCTCTCAAAATAAATTTCAATCGTGGTTTTGGCAAGATTTGGCTCAGTTGAAAAAAAAGGTTGCCCACCACTGACCTAAGGCTATGATTGTGATTATGACGATACACTGTTGCCCTGATTAACCCTTTGCTTACTGGGCCCTTAAACCCCCTTCATGATCAGAGCGCTTTTTGCAATATATGCAGTGTCGGATTTGTTTTAAATGTTGCAATGGTTTTGCGGCTCCCAGTCTTTTTTTCCCTCTCGGAAACGGGTCCAAGTGGCTCTTTATGTCTTAAAGGTTGCAGACCCCTGAACTAGATGAACTAGTGTCTTCTTAGTGACTTAACCTAACAATGTAACTATGGTACTACTATCAACCAATTACCTGTACCTCCCCAGAAACCTGAAAGATGTTCCAATGCTTTCCATTTTTTCCAACACTAGAAACGAGTCAAACTTTTTAGCCTTATGAACATTCACAAGTGATTTTTGAACTGACTGTATAAACCAAAATGTAATTAAAGGTCTGCTGAATTTAATGTTGGCTTACTATCCCTTTAAAAATGAACATACTAACAGCCCATATGATGTAGTTATAGATTTTTACCTATCTGGTAAATAAAAGAATCAATTAATGGTGGTGTGTTCATCTTAAATAAGGATATTTATATCGCTTCTGGAGGTCTGCTGAATTAACATGTTTTCTGTCAATTATAACTGACAAATATCAGACTGACTGCTCTCTAGAGCATAAATTTTACTAATCTGTCAACAGATTTAACAATTAACTGCCACATAGAAGGCTGGTTTAGCACAGACAGATTTATGCTTTTCCAAGTAGACAAAACAAGAAACCGATGTCCATCTCTCTCTCCAATTATTTGTAAAGTACAAATTTTTCAATAACCACTTCCACTTTTAAAATGTTTTCCTCTAAAATACTTGCAGCACTAGTTTAATAATGAACCAGGGCTCAGCATCTGGCTGAATCACATGGAATTCTGGAGTCTGAAGAAGAATAAGGGTGGGGTGTACTGGAACAAACAGACATTTCAAATAATGAAAAAGAAACTATTATTGGATATGTTACAGGGATAGAAAGTCAGGAAATAGTTCCTTTTATTAGGTCTTTAGAAATAATCATTGAAGACATGGACTACTTATGTTTAATTGCCAGCACACTCTCCAATGAATGACATCTAATAAAATACTTGGTGAAAAAAGAACTTCTAATAATATAAATCTAGAGTCTGTCCCAAAGCAAATTTAGCATTTGTTGAATGTAACAGTCAATAAAGCTATAATCAACTATCTTCTTATTCAACTGCAAGACCATGTAAGACATAAGTCAAGGTGAGCTCCTCTCTTTAGGTGTTGCAAAGATAATGCTGGTAGTATAGTCATATAAAACACACCACTCCTAATTTCCTTTAATATTTATTATAATTTTTTTAAACATCGTAACATAAATTACCTTTTTCAAGGAGAAATTAATTTGAACCTATTATGTCTCATTAAGTGTGTAATCTAATAGCACTTTTAAAATGCAGAAATTACCTGGGTTATCTTGAGAATAATTTCTGCATTGGTCCTTGGGTTCAAGCTGTACAATAGATCCCAATTTCTATCCAAGTTGTCCTAAAGTCTCATTCTTTAGTCAGATACTATGACATTGGGCTAACAATTGATAGGGTGAGGATTAGTGTCAGGATCAGGTAGGGCTTAGAATTAGATATAAAGAAAACAAACAGAGGGCGCACCGGCCTAGTACAATATCGTAAAAAACATTTCTTGAAATGATAAAAAATAGGTATCGTGCGCACAATTGACATACATGTCAAAGGCACATCACAAAGAACAGCACTGTCCAATCCACACTACATGTCAATCCGCAATGGGAACCCTGGACTTCCAACAAGCTAATGCGTTTCGAGGGCTTAGCCTCTTCCTTAGAGCCAACCGATTGGACTGGACAGTGCTGTTCTTTGTGATGTGCCTGTGACATTTATGTCTATTGTAAGTACAATACCTATTTTTTTATCATTTCAATAAATCTTTTTTATGATAATGCACTAGGTCGGTGAGCCCTCTGTTTGTTTTCTTTATATTCAGTGCATTTGGACTACCCCGGTCTGTTGAGGGCAGCAAGGAGTGCATATTCCAGGACATCCGAGATGTAGCCATAGCCCTAGCTGAGTCCATCCCCAAGCGCAGGAGTATTTGAGTTTGCTGTTTTTCGAGGGCTTAGAATTAACTTGTAAAGAATTAAAATCCAGTGTACCACCTGACCATGGGATGCAGGGTCCTCCGGGGCTAACTTAATCTTTTTAAAGACAAACATGTACTTTGAGCGCTTTTACGATATTGTTTATTACACATTACATGACCTGAATTGTCCACTTTAAAGAACACGTTAAAAAAAATCAGAATAAACCCAGCCATGCAACTACAGGCACCATACACTCCATGTTTCAATACCCATCTCCAGAGTGCCTCAGGTCATAGGCCCTAGGCCCCCTGCTGCTGGCAAGCAAATACTGACCTGAAAGCCAAGGTTTAGGCAACAATGGAATGCCTGACCAACTGAGCAGCACAAGAACTGCACTACATTGCTTTAATATAACAACAAATCCCCAGTGACCTTTTTCATAATGTTGCTGGAATATGACTCATTTATAGTAATAAATGCCCTGTCTGTTGCCACCCTAACTAACACTTTTACCTTAAGGCTCCTAATGCCTATATTCTATGTCAATTGGTACTTAAAGCTCAAAATACTTTTTTTTACCTTAATGCATTCCTTGCATTAAGGTAAAAAAAAGTTTTCTATTCCTCTGCCCCCCCCCCCCCTCTTCACTGTGTGAAGAGGAAACAAAGGGAGAATAGATTCAGCGCTGTGCTTGGCTGCATCTCTTCTCCCCTCTATTCCTCTTCACACAGGGACTTGAACAGCAGCAGGAGCCAATGGCTCCTGCTGCTGTCAATAAAATGCAGTGAGGTGGAAGTGAGGGGCGGGGCTAAGTCCAACTGTGGGTGTCTATGAAGCGCAGCTCCATAGACACACAGCTCAGGAGTGAGCAGATACCATGTGCCCCAATAGAAAAAGGCTTGATATGGGAACACACAAAAAAGAGAGTCAAGATCACCGGCGAGGGACCCGAGAAGAGGAGGATCAGGGCCGTTCCTTGTAATACCACTGCACAGAGCAGGTGAGTATAACATGTTGGTTATTTTAATTTTAAAAATTACTTTAGTAACACTTTATGAGCAATGAAAGTTCAAAAAAACACACACAGGTTGGTAACCAGTTAAATACACATACACCTCACTGGCACACACCTAGGACATACTTTGGGCAATGTGCAACTACAAGCAAGGCAACAAATGCACACGCATAAACCTAACAAAGGTGACCAAGTGCACCAAGGCTGTCCTTGACACATCCTTTTAAATAATGACCTAACTCATATACAATGTACATATCTTATATTCAATTGCAGATTTTATGATTAACTAGATTCAGTCAGTGCCCTCCCCTGCCCTGCATAAATCAAATACCACCTGTAATGCATTTGTGTCAATAGGTAAAGTGTCAGAAGTGTCTCTCCGTTCCGGGTACACGCCATTTGGCGTGCTCCCGCACATGCGCCGTTTGCGCTAGTGCAGAGCGGCGCAGCAGTGCGATCTGTCATCAGCCGTGCACCTCGGACACGGCCGATGACAGATCCGAGTACCGGCTCCCGTTGCTGGTACCATGTGACCTGCTGTCATGTGATTAGCTGTGACCAAATCACAGCTAAGCACAAAAAAAAAAAAAAAAAAAAAAAAAAATGAATGAATCAATTTCATTCAGGTAAATGCTTGCTTATAGCAAAGTAATTCTTTGCTATAAGCAAGTTGTGTAAAAAAAAAAAAAATACTGATCACTTCCCCAAAGTAGTACAATGTTACTATGGTAACATTGTACTATTTTGGTCATAGTAAAATATGAAAAAAAATCTTTAAAAAAAAAAATGTAATAAAAAATTAAATATAATAAAAAAATAAATTTAAAAAAAAAAAAAAAAAAAATTTTTTTTTTTTTTCATACTGTCACCAGTCAGTGTCCCTGTTCACCGCCATGCCAGTTATATGACGATGCTGTACTGCACTGGTGACAGTATGTAAAAAAAAAAATAGTGAAAATAATTTTTTTCATTTTTTCATTTTCCGAAAAATTATGACAAAAAAATACAACTTCAAAAAACTCGCCATGCCTCTTATGAAGTACGTCGGACTGTCTACTCTGCAAAAAGGGGTCATTTGGGGGATATCTGTACTATTCTGACATTCTTGGACCTCAAGAAATTAGATTGGCCGTCAGTACTTCAGGATTGATCAATATTCAGATCTATACCATAGTTTGTGAACTCTATAACTTTCCTACAAACTAAAAAATACATCCTAATTTGGGTTATTTTCACCAAAAGACATGTAGCAGAATACATCTCGGCCTAAATTTATGAAGAACAATTATTTATTTGTAAACTTTTATAACAGAAACAAAGAAAAATGTGTTTTTTTTTCAAAATTTTTGGTCTTTTTTTGTTAATTTAGCAAAAAATAAAAACCCCAGTGGTGATTAAATACCACCAAAAGAAAGCTCTAGTTGTGTGAAGAAAATGATAAAATTTTAGTTTGGGTACAGTGTTGTATGACCGCGCAATTGTCATTCAAAGTGTGAGAGCGCTGAAACCTGAAAAATGGCCTGGGCAGGAAGGTGTAAAATTGCACGGTATTGAAACGGTTAAATTCTTTATTTTGAAGAAATAGCATGATAAAACCATCCAGCAAATATACAACTGGATGGAATGCAGGAAGACATTTCACATCGCAAAAACACACAAATTCCCGAAAAGTACTAAACATTTATATAATAGTTAATACAAAAAAAATACATAATTGAGTTAGGAAAAAACTTAATGAGGATAATATTACAGGTAGGTTAATCAACAATTTATCAAATGAGTAGATTAGTGTCTGGGCCTCTTTTGGTGTAGAGGATCCTTGTCCAGTATGCTAATAAGGGGTTAAGTTTACACATGAGAAGGTAATACATTGTTAGAGTGGATGGAGGAATCCCCATCACCGGGACATTGTATTCTGACAGCAGCACCCACTGTTAGACTACACTGGTTAGGGAAAATTTTCTAACAAGTCCCTTCTACAGAAGACTTTTGTCAAGCAGCCAAACTCTGATCAAAATTTGGTCAATCCATGCTGAACTGGCAGAATTTTGAATAATGTATGGCCAGCTTAAGTGTTAGGGATACAAAGAGACTAGTGGAATTGCTGTGGTTACAGGAAGGCATAGTGTGAGCATTTTCCTAAAATATACCATCTACCACTACAGTGAGCATAATATATTATTTATACATATGTTAGGATTAAAGGGGCAGTTAGCATCACCGTTAAGGTTTCAGAAAGGGTACATTTAAGGGATGTGTCAGGGTTACGGGGAGGGCTAGTGTGAGGGTCGTTTTAGGGTTACGAGGAGGGCTAGTGTGAGGGTCGTTTTAGGGTTACGGGAAGGGCTAGTGTGAGGGTCGTTTTAGGGTTATGGGGAGGGCTAGTGTGAGGGTCGTTTTAGGGTTATGGGGAGGGCTAGTGTGAGGGTCGTTTTAGGGTTACGGGAAGGGCTAGTGTGAGGGTCGTTTTAGGGTTACGGGAAGGGCTAGTGTGAGGGTCGTTTTAGGGTTACACGGAGGGCTAGTGTGAGGGTTTTCCTAAAGTATGCCAACTACCACTACAGTTAGAATATTATATTCTCTCCACCAGCAGTAACTGGGCATTTGAGGGAGCATGGTTGTTTTAACAGTGGACCCAATGTGTTTTTCTCATATGGTCAACAGAGACCATTAAACCTGTATCTAAACCCAAAAACAAAAAAAAAATACATATTGCAGCTTACCAGTCTTTAGATGTGGTGTCTGCGTTAGTCTTCATTTTCCCTTTAGTTTCGCCTGGTAAACATGCCAATACCACACTTTGGGATTGATTTACTAACGGTAAATAGACAGGTTTTTTTTTCTTAGCATGTGATTGGGTATTCTTTGCTAGGTGAAATTTCGCCTCATTTACTGAGCTCTGGGAAATTTTTTCTTGCTCTGTTTTCTTTCAAAGAAATCAGCCTGTTTGGCTTTTGTAAGTCAACACCTTCCTGGCCTGGGATGACAAAGCTCACTCAATGTGATGTATCTATGGAGAAGAAGCATTTTCACCCTAAGACAGGAAAGACCACTCTTTTTATATGCACATCATGGCTGAGAGGGTGTTCTGTAGTTGACCGGGCAGAGATGATAACAAGGTTTAAAGCGTTACTAAACCCACAACAGTAAAATCAGTCTGTATATGCAGTAAAGCATGCTTGTTATACTCACTGTGGAACCTAAGGGGTTAATCCTCTGCATTGTGTAAAAAGGATGTTTGATCCTGTGTTCTCTGTTCCTCCCCTTTTTCAAGAGACCACCACTTATCTCCAGATTGAACCATATGCATGTACATGCTTAGTTCGGTGATGTTTTTTTTAAAGGGAGGGTGCATATGATCAGCACAGGGCCAATCAGCACTGTACAGACAGAGGTCTGGGGATTTCCATCCTCATAAAGCAGAAAGAAAACTCCTCCTGCAAGCTTTAACCAGTGCTCTGCTGAACACTGATGGAAGTTACAAGACTGCTCTAACTGCTGATGAGAAAGGGTATTTAGCAGTTTATATTTACTATCATATTTCCATGTTATGAGTGTTGTGGGAGACCAGATATAGTGAATGCAGGATTCTGGGTTTAGTAACACTTTAAGATTACCTGCGGGATGTAGGATTTCTGGCAGTGTCATCAGTTACATTTGTGCACTTATTAAATATATATAACACAACAGACCAAAAGTGAGAACATTAGATTTCAGATAAGTTTATTTCTAGGGTTTACATACACTTTATGAAGTATCACTGTGTTGAGCAGCTACTGGTTTTCTAAAAGGATGGGTAAACATTGAAAGTAAGGGATGAAATATGTATGCAGGCAAATTATTTGTAAAATAGAACATTTTGAAAGGTGTATTTCTTACATTCTAGATACTAATTATACATCAAAATGTGTACCAAAACCTTTCATCCTCCCAGTATCAATAAGAATGCTGTAAAATAAATTGAGATCAAAAACACAGAGGTTAATTCTGATCCATAGATCTTATGAAGCTTTAAAGGAGTCGTACACATTTCTCACATTTTGGTCAGCACATTAATGACTGGAAATTAGAGGTCTAAAGTGTAACTAAACCCAAAGACAAACATTTTATATAGCTTAGCTTACCAATCAATACATGTTGTGGCTGCATTTGTTTTAATTTGTTCAGACTTTTATTCCTTTATTATTATTCCTTGGACAGTAGCATGGTCAATCAATGGAGAGGGTGGTGCTGAAGTAACTAGATTTATAAGGACTTTAGTGACTAACAATGTAAAGAACAACTCACGCTAACATTTTTTAGGCATTTACAGTTTTTGTTTTCCTTTTTACTTAAGTAAATAAAAGCTGACCACTGTAAGCACACCTGTTAGTGTTAAATGAATCTCAGCTTTCTAACTGCCACCTTTGCTCGGCAGTTTGGACTAAACTAAACTTTGCAAAATACTCCCCTCCAAGTTTAAGTGATGCAAAGGTTACATCTAATGTTGGTCATCTTTTCCCTGGACTACTGTACTTCTGAGTGCCAGGTGGGCCTCTTGATTAGCCAGCTGGAATTGATGTCATCCTGCGCACAGGACTCAGTCATTTGGTTTTTGGCCTCTTGATTTGCCAGCTGGCATTAGCCAGCTGTAATTGGTGTCATCTGATGCATGCACACATGGCTCAGTCATTCGTATGCGTAGCTCACTGTACATTCATTAGAAGGCTGCAACACACAGATAAGTGCGGCTTATTGTAGAAGAGACATAGCAGTTTTTAAAATGTTAGGTTTAATTCCACTTTAAAGGAAGAGGCGGAGGGGACTCAAGAAAACAACAACTGGCGTGTTAAAGTGGAACTTTACCCATAACAACTTGATAAAAAAATGTGTTTTTTAGCAAGAAACATACATTTCAAATTAATAGTTATGCTACCAAAATTAGTGTGTGCTGCAAATTGCCTTCAGCATTGCTCCAGTTTCTTCATGCTGGATTCTGCCATTTTCCTGAAGCCCAGAGCCCCTGAGCAGCAGTAAATCTTTAGGCTGTCAGCAGATCGACCTCTACATCTTTGGCACAGTGCCAAAAATAAAGTGCAACTAAGCATGTGCAAAGCAGGTTGAGACAGTGTATTACTGGATTTTGAACACTATAAGGACTTACTTTTAATGTTTTATTATTATTATTATTATACAGGATTTATATAGCGCCAACAGTTTGCTCAGCGCTTTACAGTATAACGGCAGACAATACAGCAACAATACAGTTCAATACAAGAGGGATAGGAGGGCCCTGCTCCTTGGAGCTTACAATCTAGGAGGGAGGGGATTTTATAAAGCTATACCTGCAAAAGGGGCCAACCTGAAGAGATCTAGAAGGACTTAACTTTCTGACTAAAGTTCCAAATTAAGACTACTGACTGTATAATACAGCTTAAGTATTTTTTTGTATTTTTAGCCCTAGTTAGCCCTAGTTACACTTTAAAGGCCATTACTTCTAAAAAATCTAGACCATTAAAAAAAAAAAAGTTTATATCATTTGTCAGTTGTCACATATTTACCCATATTACAATATAAACTGAAGGGGTAAAAACAAAGGTAGCAGTGAAACAGAAACAAGTTGTAACAAAACTCTCTGCATTGAAATTAAAAAGAGGTTTAAATGCTACATATGGAAGGTGTTCCTTACAGTAACAGATGTAAAATGAGGAATTTGTGGTAGATTCAATAGACTGCTTTAAAAAAATTGACATTGCTTCTAAAAGCACATTTTATAAACAGTTCTTCTAAGAAATATAGAGCACAAGGCTGATACTAGGTGTTATTCTGATTGATTTCAAGGTTCTGGAAGGAATTTTTCCTGTTAAAGGTTTACCCAAGGCAAAACTAAAAAAAAAAAAAAAACACAGGAAAGGGTGGTGGGTTCCGGACCTGTCAATATGACATTCTAGGCTAACTGCTGAAAAAAGGAAAACATTGAAACTTCATAGCCTACCTGCATACGACTGCATTTTTTTTCTCCAGGAATTTCTGCAATGCACAATTCACCATATCTGATCTCAAAGGACATGATAGTGTGATGCAGGAAAACTATTGCAAGCCCCTTACTTTTTATTCTATATGGAAAGACTCATGTACTAAAATATATCAGTATTAAGAAGATTCCATCAGCTGAATTTCTACTTGCCTTTTAATATGATAGAAGGTACAACACAGCACAGTTTCAGACAGTAGGCACCCAGTGAGGCGCCCATGCCTGAGATAGCTGAGTGAATTATAGAGCTCTAATTCAGATAAAATGAAAACAGTTTCTGAGTTTAGCACAGCTGCGGTGTGTACTGGATAACATTGGCTGCTGATTGATTAGTTTAATTGTTGCTTTGAATTGATCTGCCAAGCAAACTGGGTAATGCTTTATAAGGTGTTCAAGTTTAAGCATTTATGATTTTTTTTATTGGTGTTACTTATTTTACAGTGAAATCAATGCAGATATTTTTAAATAGCTAAGTGACATCACAAATTGTAAACATATGGCATAAAACAATGAGTAAAGAAGTTGGTCAAGATACTAAGCAATATAGCAATCGGGATAGAAAAATGTATTCACTAACAAAGCTGGACATTTTGTTAAAGCACAAACTTTTTCATACTGAAGGGCACATCTACCAAAGGGTAGTGTGATAGAGCGAGGCCCTGTCGCTGTGAAACTGCAAGAGAAAACAACACAGAGTTCTCAACAATATAGTTTGAGGCGCTCCAGAATGTCAGTTCTGAGCGGAGAAAGCTGTGTTTTTCATCTTTCTCCAGGTTTTGTGATTTCTGCATCAGGGTTTGGAGCTCGCAGACTTTGAAGTGCTTTGGGGGGGGGAAGGATTCTCCAATCCTGTGTCCGGGTCTTGCCAGGAACCAGCAGGCTAAGTGTGCAGGTGTTGATAGCCTTTATAATCTAGGACCTGACAACAGTTTGGTACTCCACTCGCAAGGCACCAGGTCTCTGTTTTAGGGGGTCAGGAGGACTCCAATCCTTCCTTCCCCAAGAGTCAGAGAAGGCTGCATGGGGCAGCCCGGGTGTGTATGTCTGCACAGTTCAAGAGCAGTTGGTGACAAAGCAGCACGGAGCTGGAAAATAGTCAAGGAACAGAGATTGTACGGGAGCACTGAGGTGGTGGGTTTGATGGTCTGCAGGACCAAAGCCAAAGATCTGAGCAGTGGTGCTACCAGAGAGAGCCATAAGGCTGCATGTCATTTGTGTACATGTTGATGGTGGAAACCCTTGAGTAGGAAACTGATTTCCTGTGTGAACTTGTTCAGTTTTATTAATAAAAGTGGGTACACAAGCCCTTAAGCAGCATTTCTGGAGAGGACTGAACTCAATGGGGATCACTACCACTTAGCACAACCCCCCCCCCCCCCCAATATCACAGTAGATATACTAAGATTCCATTTTTACAATTGTTTTGAAACAATGTCATTACTGTATGGGATCCATCCATGGGATACATTTACTTTCAGATCATTTGGCAGGTTACTGTATATAAAATAGCGGACTGGTGCCATTTTATTCCTTAGCTGTAGATTTTCCATGTTGACAGCATACATGGAAAGTATAGAAAGTAGACTAGTAGAAAATAATTTGTTTTCCACTAGCTCAAGCTGGAATACTAGAATATTCCTTCATCTGTATTGCCATTTTGTGGGCTCTACAATGTATGCAATCATTTGTTTGCCTTTGTTGATCAGAAGACTCATCCATATATTCATCAGACTGTCTTCTTCCATAAAACACATATTTTATCAGACTTCTCTGCTTGTTTAGAACTTGTCAAAATCACGAGATGTGTGTTTCCTTTTACAGGAAGACAGAGCGTATTCTGGATTTGGTCCCGTAGGAGTTTTTTGTTAGCTAAAGGCTGGAATTTAAAGGACAATTTACAAAGCTGAAAAAGTGTGGCTATATAGTGTTGTCCGTATTTATTGTTATACCTTTGGATAGTCACTCGTATTTATGTAGGCAAGGCCATGTATTATTATGTCAAAATGTCAGTCCTTCCCACATGGAAGAAAAATATATTTTAAATATATTTTTAAAATATTTCTTCCCAAATATATTGACATATATTTGAAATACTACAATTTTGGCCATATTCAATATATATATATACTGTATGTTGAAATTCATTTTTATTACAAAATATATGAAATATATGAAAAATATTTTAAAGAATACATTATCAAATATACTGTATGTCTTTAAAAATGCAAAAAAGCATTTTTGGGATGTATTTACAAATATATGTAAAAATATATGTTAAAATGACTTTTTATATGTTAAAAAAATCTGAAGAATATATTTAAAAAATATATATTTTTAAAAATATTTTTCATATATTTTGTACTATATAAAAAATGCAGTACAACATGCAGTATATATATATATATATATATATATATATACACACACATACATACATACATATATATATATATATATATATATATATATATATCAGCACTGTATTCAGACATCTAAATTAAAAAGATTTTGGGACAGCTATTTTCAATCTAGTGATATTGGGTCGTAATCTTGCTATCCTGGACTATTAGCTTGTGCTGGTGCACTGGAAATGCCTTAGGTCTTTTATAGATATTTGTCTGTCAGTTATGAAAATGCAAATTCATTTTAAAGCAGATCAGAAGGAAACTAAAAGCAACACATAAGGATGTATATAGCAAATTAAATCTGAATGTACCTGAAAGCATGCTGTATTTGTCTGTCTATACAAGCTCTCCATCTTCGGACTTTGTCTACTGAAATTCATTAAAGCGGAGCTCCACCCAAAAGGGGAAGTTCCACTTTAAGGACTGCTCCCTTGCTCCCCATTAAGGATTGGCACCTTTGGGGGGCAGGGGGGGAATTTGACAGGTACCGGCTCCCAATTGCGGTCGGGCCGCCCAAGCGATCGGAAACGGAAGGTGTCCTCCCTCCTTCCCTCCCCGTAGTCTTCTGGGACACGTGACAGGTCCCAGAAGACTACAGGACCATTGATAAAGCGCAGCGCTACTCATGCATGCGCAGTGGGTACCCGGCTGTGAAGCCACAATCAGTCACAGCCGGGTGCCCACACCGAAGATGCCGGCCTCCAGGAAGGCAGGTGAAACGGGCTGCGGGGGCACACCACGGGACCGAGGGACAGGTAACCTCTAGACCATTCAAAATATGAATCATTAACCAATACTCTCTGAATACGATCTTTTAGTCAGTTTTCTAACCATTTACATACATATTTTTCCAAGCCTGTAGACTTTACCTTACACATTAGCTGTGTCAAAAGATTTTGCAAGATTATTATTATACAGGATTTATATAGCGCCAACAGTTTGCGCAGTGCTTTACAATATAAGGGAGATAGTACAATTACAATACATTTCAGTACATGAGGGCCCTGCTCGTGGAGCTTACAATCTAAAGGATCCAAGCATACTAAGTCCAGAGCCATTCCTTTTTCTAAGGTTTTGTTTACCTCCTCATAAAAAGAAATCATATTTGTTTGACAACTTTTGTCTTTCATGAATCCATGCTGTCTGGTATGTAAAATATTTTTTTCTAGCAAGAACTCATCTATGTGGTCTTTTATTAAACTCTCCAGTATCTTCCCAACTATAGACGTTAAACTAACAGGTCTGTAATTACTTGGTAAAGACTTTG